>NC_141024.2:21677500-21862500 GCF_052040795.2 Danio rerio
GCCCCAGTATATTTCTTTAAATTTAAATATTATTTCATTTAGTCTGATCAATATTTTTAACCAATTAAGCATTTTTGGATTGTGTTTAGACCACTGATGTCAAATGACTTGACTAGTTAACCTAATGAACCTAGTTAAATCTATTTAAGTTGCACTTTAAGCTGAATACTTGTATCTTGCAAAATAACTAGTGAAATATTATATATTGTCATCATTAAAGACTAAATGAATTCGATATCGGCGTTACGATGGCGTAGTGGGCAGCACGATTGCCTCACGGCAAGAAGATTGCTGGTTCGGGCCTTGGCTGGGTTACTTGGCATTTCTGTGTTGAGTCTGCATGTTCTCCCCGTGTTTGCGTGGCTTTCCCCCAGGTACTTCAGTTTCCCCCACAGTCCAAAGACATGTGGTACAGGTGAATTGTGTAGGCTAAATTGTCTGTTGTGTATGAGTGTGAATAAGTGTGTGAATGGGTGTTTCCTAGTGTTGGGTTGCAGCTGGAAGGGCATCTGCTGGATAAGTTGGTGGTTCATTCTGCTGTGGCGACTCCAGATTAATTAAAGGGACTAAGCTGAAAAGAAAATGAATGAATGAATGAAATACACAGAAAAAAAATGCTGGATTCCACATAATTATTTCATGTTGTCCCAACACAAATTGATTAAGTTAACTAAACACTTTTAACAAATGTATTTGAATTAAACATAAAAAAATATCAGTTGTCCCAATGAACTCTATTTAAAAAAGAATAAAATGTTTTGCAGAAGGGCTGATAGTTTACCTGCATATGGTAGGAAAAATGGTAAGGGTCTTTATTTTGTAACAAGATGCTACAATGTTTGTCAGCACCATAGATGTTTGTGCACAGATAAAAATCTGTTTCTTCAACAATATGATATGTCAAGTGCTCTCTTATTATGATTTATGAAGAGTAAACAACTCCTGCCATCTTTATAAAGTATGTGTTGTTGTCTCTGAGCCTCAAATGAGTCTAAAGCCTGCAAATCCACCTCTCTCTCAGACAGCACCTGATTGTGTTGGCCCATCTAACCGCCCG
Source organism: Danio rerio (assembly GCF_052040795.2). Taxonomy (NCBI): domain Eukaryota; kingdom Metazoa; phylum Chordata; class Actinopteri; order Cypriniformes; family Danionidae; genus Danio; species Danio rerio. Next base: position 21,678,558 of record NC_141024.2, read on the forward strand.
AGCAGCTCCCCTGATACTTATTTCAAAATCATGTTGAAGCCAGACTCATTTTAGCCATTTTCCAGGGAGACTGGAGCGTGTGAGCTCAAATTGCAGCTTGTTACATTTAGGCAATGTTGACTCTTCTAATTGCCGTCTGTCTGGCTCTCCTCTCTGTTGGCCTGTACTAGAAAGTTCTCTCCAGCCGACTCTGCCCCTCTGAGTCTTGTGCATTATCCCAGATGCAATTGCACCCGTGTTTAACATTTAACTGGCATTGGAGGCCATCACTATCGGTGGTTCTGCTGCATCGCCGCAATGATGTACATCATCGCACCTCTGGCCAGATTCTGTTGTAGTTTTTGGCCTCTGCAGTCAGCTGGGAGGAACTGGCCACTGGGACCACAATTATATTGCTATATCTGGTGTTCACACTCTCTCTGTTTCTCTCCACAGCTCTTTGCGTGACAAGCGAGCGCTTTGGGGAATTTAATTAGGCTTTGTGCAAAAGCTGTGCAGTTGCTCGCCGTGCCCTGAAGAATTGCTTCTCAATGAACACTTAGCTTTGAATGTTTAAAAACTGCATTATTTGCATTGCATCTGTAATATGTGGTTTTAGAAAAGTGCTGCTGTTTCATTTTGAAGCCGGTTCTTTGCCTCCGTTGGGATTGTATTTACTGAAGCAGAGTAAATTCTTGCTGAATCATTGACAGAGCATTAGTGATCTTGGTGAACTCCACACTGCTGTCATGAAGCCTGATGCTTCCCTGATTTTGGAAACTTTTCTTGCTACTTTTGTGAAAAACTTTGACTTTTTTATTGCTTTTATAAAGAAGTAGAGCTACTTAATCTTTATTAATTAGAGAATATAAAATAAACTGTCATTATTTTTAAGATTGAGTTAAATTACGGTTGAGTTGATGTATATTCACAACTCTAAAATGACTAGGAAATCTATTTGAAAGGAAAAAGTAGCATCTATTAAGAAAAAAATGTGCATTTGACATATTGCATACATTAATTGCATTTTTAGTTGTTTGTATGTTCTTATAAAAATATAAAGAGTGCATTATACATTTTTGATAAAATGAGAAGATCATTTGAATAATCAGTTTTAATATTCGACAACTGATTTAGCTTCATAGTGTTAATTACAATGCATAACTAAAAGAAATGTAGCTTAAAAATGGACTTGGACCTCAGGGATATGTGGTGTGTGTGTATATATAAACTCAGGCTCAATTGAATAATGTTCTCAGGGATGCATTTTAAGAACTGAGAAAACTTTATAGGGGACAACGTTTTCTTGCTGTTTTTGCTTTCACAAATCCACATCACATTTTTGATAATCGCAAATCTGTTACTGGGGCATGTTTTCTCATACTTGCAATTTCTTAAAAATGTGTGTGATCTAGATGTGTAAAAATGTGTCTATCTGCGTAATTCTTAACATCCTTCTCGCGCGCATCTGTGAGTGAAGCCAGCTTGATATTGACTGACACACACTCCCCCTTCCCTAAACCCAACAATAGTGTTTTCAAAAGCAAACTATGAGAAAAAAAATTATTGTAGCTGCTTGCATCTACTAAGATGTCACAGTGCTTTTTTGGGGTTTCATTTTAGCTGGGTTCTGGAACCGACATTCTTCACCGACCGAAACTCCACATCCCAAGTTTGACACTGTTGAGCTAAACTAAGTAAACCAGTCATGTCCGAAAAGCCGTTCATACTATATACAGCCCTGTTGCATTAGTTTTACACACATAATGTTGCATGCAATCATATGTTTGTTGGTTCAAAAAAATGTTTCCCTGGGCACATTTTGCCAATGAGTGTGTGCTGGTATATATGGTAAATACATATGCATACATACACATGCATACACAGGGCTCGAAATTAACCTTTTTGCTTGGTAGCACCGGTGCTCCTAACTTTAAAAATTTAGGCGCATCAGCCAAAATTTAGTCGCACCAACCAATTATGAGCACCTTTACTAAGTTTTATACAAACATATTTATAGCATTTGAAATCAACACTAATCAAACTAACAAGCAAAAAAAAAAATTGCAAACGTGAGGAAAATATGTCTCAACGAAATCCCATTATCACAAGAAAATACCAGAACTGAGTGACCAAAGCAAACACGGATCGCTCACCGGCCCTGCACACACTGCTTGAATGAATCTGTTAACGATATAACTATGCTTTTCTCACAAGTGCTGTCTGATGTTACACTGATGCTTTTGACACATACTGTACCTTATTATATGCATACGTCATGTTAATAGCAATACCGGTCTTTTTATGATTAGCGATGTTAGTTTGCTCAGCATAAGCCCGTTTGCGATGGTGTAACTTACGTGGTGTTAAATTTGACATGTAGCGGCCACTTGCACGGCGGACAGAATCTGGCGATTATATGAAGGATTCAACAGAAGCTTTCGTGCTAGATGTGGCAAACAGTTACCTCCTGAAAACTCCATCCCACAAACTTTTCATAGCGGACTTGAAACCAATGGAAGTCTTCTACTCTTGGAAAAGTGTAGGTGGTTGAATAACGTTCAGCGCATGATCACTAGTAAGATGTGTCATTATTTGTAACAAGATGGTTTCTAAAACAAAATCTGTCAGTGTTATCTTCTTTCTCATCTTCAGCGCTTTACAATTTTCCGCGGTAGTAGCTCTCTGTCATCCGAAGCCAGAAGGCGCTGAGTGATTGACAGCTGATATTAACCAATCATTCGCGTTCAGTGCTAGAGCAGTGGTGGGCCACTAAGAAGAGCGCGAAGGCGGGGCAAGCATTACGGACTAGCTTTGTTTACTGCAGCAAGTTGACATGACAACTGTTTTAAACTCTTCCTGAGCACTGTGTTTCGCTTTCCAAGTGCAGACAAAGAGCTTAGAGATGCATTCTGCGTGAATGTGTCCCGAATCCGCGCATGTGGTGAACATTTTGCAGAAAAAACTTGTCGCACACAACAATTTTAAGCACTCGCAGAAATGCTCCCAAATATATTTTAAGGTCGCATAGATAAAATTTCGGGCACATGTGCGACCAAAATGGTCGCAATTTTGAGCCCTGATACATAGAAATTTTTGACACAGGAAGCATTTATTTTTTTGTCTTGTTAAAAATATTCATGCAGCAATTCACGAAGCATCACTGTATAAAAACTTAAAAAAAGAGTTTTAATAAAATAAATTTTAATTGAATAATATCATCAAATAAAGCTAAACATTGAATTTTAACTGTCAAACTCACATAATTCTGTAACTGCTAGAATACCCACAGCAATCATTCTGACTCCATTAATTTCAGGCTGTATATTGAATGCCATTAAGTGTCTGTCATTATGTTTTATTATCTTTTCTGTAATATTTAATTGTGAAAGAGCTGCTGAAGGTGCGTACCCTGCTTTTTAGCTGGAAATGGCAGAGAGATGTTTTATTTGATTTTTTTTTATAGCAGTTTCTTTGAAATAGTAAATGCCAACAATTATGGATTGAAGCAGAATAATTGGTTGATAAAAACATTTAAAATTTAGGAAATTATTGAATCTAACTGTATAAATAATCTAATTATTTTGTGCTATACAATAATTTGGAGTCAATGCAAAATAAAAACTTTCGTGAATATAAATCTTAATGAAAAGTCTATGTCATAGGATAAAATACCAATTTAAATTTTGCTAAAATAACAATCTTAAAATCTTATAAAACATACATTTAAGAATGGTCAAGGTTCCACAGTTATATGGGTTTACACTACACAATTTTAAAATGAGCACCTTAGTTTCTGTGTTAAATGGAAACACTGGAAAAATGGCTGAAAAGTATGATTACTATACATTTAAAGCATCGTATTGCAGCGTACATCATAACTTATTCTTGCTAAAGTATTGTACAAGGAACACCATCCACATACACTTCTTTTTTGTGAACTCAAGAAAATATAAAATTATAATTTTTTCTTTGTGGGGTGTTTTTTAATGATATCTTCTGTTCAGCCTTTCATGTTCTTAATGTTATTTCTTCCCTTTTTCAAAAGGGGCCAATTACATGGCCTGAATATCTGCCCTGTGCTGTCAGTGCTGCAGGAAGCAGAGGTAAATGGCCTATCAAAACCTGCAATTAGCTCTGTGGCCTTTTACTGAAGACCACTCTTATTGGAGGAAAAGACATGATAGAAAAAAAATCCCAAAGCCAATAACTGCATTAACCTTCATCACCAACCTTTGTAGCAGTCGAAATGATGCCCTTTTAAGTTCACTTGTGTCATTTCATATCATGTAACTTCACTGAAGTTTCTGCCGTTTCCGGTGACAGTGAGAGGAACTTTTTGTGACTAATAGTTTTGCAAACTTCTCCTCCTATATATTGAGTCACCTTGTGTTCCTATCTGTGAAAGAATTTGATGTGCTTTCCTTTCAGCTGTGGAGAAACACACTGGCTCTGTATCTAATGCAGTGCTTTTTTCTGTGCAGAAATAAAAAACCTAAAATACACAACGCTTCTAATTATTCATGAATATTATTATTCTCTCATAAATTAGGCACAATTGCCCAGTCCCAGACCAGCTTGTCTGTGTAGCGATGAGCAGACATGGCTGCTGGGTTATTATGTGGCTTTAGGGCAAAGATGAGAAGAGTTTATGGATTATGCATGGAGCACAGTCTGTGTTTAAACAAAAGCAATCGGCAGCAAGAATCACGCAGAGCTTTGTTCATTTTTTAAAACCTTTTTAATTGCACAGTTGCCCTTTTTTTACCCTTTGTCTGATCAGTTTGAGGTCTTTTTAGTGTTCTTTTTGTCTGATTGCAGAAGTTTATATTTGTTTTAAATGTATGTACTGTATATTTGAACATGACTTATACGTTTAACAGTAATGCTAACATGGCATAAAATGTCAATTTTAGTGTATATTGTTAGACTGCTGACAGTTTTTCCTGTTGGTGTAGTGTATTTTTTTTTCCTTTTGAATAAATCTCTAGGCTTATTTTTTAAGGCAATGGCATTGTTGTAGAATGTAATGCATAATAAAATTAAATCATAACATTAAGGATGTCCAGATCTGATCACATGATCAGAAATCGAGCCCGATCACATGGTTTCACACTCGATCAGAATCGAACGTTACCTCCCCATTAGGACTTGATTATATGTATTTATATATATTCTCATTATTTTATAACACATCTATAGATATGTTGTGGGACAGAACTAGACCTCTTTCTTGACTTTACACAGAAACAGCAATGCATACGGCATGATATAATTTTGTTGCAGATTTGTAATTGGTTAAATGCCGGCAAAGTAGAACATGGAAGCAGCTTGAAGCGGAAAGTGCAAGTATGTCTGGAGATATTATAAAGCTGATGACGACAACAATGCTTTAGCAAACTGTGAGATATGTAAACTCGGGATTGCAAAAGATGGAAAGTAAAAGGCTACATTTAACACAACAAACCTGATAAGGCACCTCAAATACACCTGACACAGTACATTCATTCATTCATTCATTCATTCATTCATTTTCTTGTCGGCTTAGTCCCTTTATTAATCCGGGGCCGCCACAGCAGAATGAACCGCCAACTTATCCAGCAAGTTTTTACGCAGCGGATGCCCTTCCAGCCGCAACCCATCTCTGGGAAACATCCACACACACATTCACACACACACTCGTACACTACGGACAATTTAGCCTACCCAATTCACCTGTACCGCATGTCTTTGGGCTGTGGGGGAAACCGGAGCACCCGGAGGAAACCCACGCGAAGGCAGAGAGAAAATGCAAACTACACACACTACCTACTGCGCCACTGCCTCGCCCCGACACAATTCAGTGAGTTAGTACGTTCCACAGAAGAAAATGTATGTTTTCTTCTGTGGATCTTACTGTGATGACAGTAAGAGTTAGAGATTCAGTTCTTAAAAGCACATTGCTGGTCTTGCAAACACTGTGGCAGTTGAAGTAATTTTTTATTTTTTTTTATTATGTCTACATGTCTGCCGGGTATTTTATGTTGAGGTGCTAATTGTTTTTATGCTAGATTCTTTTTATATTTACTTTTGCAAGTCCAAATATGAATTTATTACTTGATTGTTCAAGCTACCTCACAGAAATGCTCTTTTTGTTAACAGAGTTGTTGAATGTTAGAAGAAGGTGAGTTAAAGCCTTTATTTAAACTTTGTTAATCAATTTTTGAGGAAAATATATTTCAAACACAGGGGTTTCCCTCCCTGTTTACAAAGGAACAGCTGCACAAAAAATAACAGCTGCACAAAATCTTTGATAATACAATACAGATTTTTCTCCTGCTTAAAACCAGAAGTTGCACAACATTTCAAATTATAAACACAGTCTTTGATAAATAAATACAGCACAGGTTTTTTTTCCTGCTTAACACTATATACAGCACTACTGTGCTGTTGTGCCAATAACAAAGTAAACAAAACCATAGAGAACACAGCTACAGTCAGAGCAAACAAGGAACACACTTAAATAGTGACAACAAAAAATATTGTAGGATAGAAAGAACCACAATAAATGTAATTATGAAACACACAGTATTTTACGTTACAATTACAGTGTTTTATAAGTAATCCTGTATAGCACTGTTGTGTGATTTATAAACAAATCAGCTCTATATGTTTTTTAGTTACATTTACTTGTATGTATTGTGCACAATTAATAAACAGTGTACATATCCAAGATATCTAAAGAGAAGTCTTTTACTCTATATAAAAAATCCTACACTTTTGTCTTGTTTTGTTTTGACTAACGTAAATGTAAAGAGACCATCATGTAATAAATACTGAACTTACAGTATAATCAGTGACTATGAGGTGGTTTCACTTTCGAAATGCGGTATAAATTCCTTCCATTTTCACGTTTTTAATTCTTTTAAACACATTCAGGTGCTGTTTGTCGATTTGACAAGGCTTCCATGTTCGTTCTTGCTGTGAATTGTGGAAGAAATGATCGATAAAAGGTTTCTGATAAACCGCCGTGACAGCTGTTGGCGCTGTGTGACATGCGTGCACGTGAGGGGGAGTCAGATTTGTCCAGGGAGTGAGATTTCCATACAACACCGGCACTGATTGCTCCTCCATGTCGCATCAGTGATGGGTCGTTTTTTAACATTTCATTCATTTTGAACAAATCTTTTATATGACTCATGAAGTGAATCATTCATTTGCGCATATGTTATTGTGCCTATTGCACAAATTGCTCATTTGTGCAATAGGAGCTCCCGTGCTACTTTAGAATGGTCTGTTCCGCGCAGAATGCACACGTGTGGCCTCAAACCATATTGATATAATCGATATTGAATAATGCCGCATTGCGTTGGGGAATCATATATATCGATATATATCCCAATAACTCGATATACTGCGCAGCCCTACCCACACATATGCAGCATTCATCACTATATATTTGCTACAAAACATACATTTCTAAGAACTTGGCATACAAGTTTCAAAAACTTGGCAGTTTTTTGATTTGATCTTTATTATTACATTTTATATGAAGACCATCTGCCTTCAAGCATTTGTTGCATCCAAAACTGTTCAATATCTCTGCCAGAATTAAAGAAATGGATTAAAAAGTGAGCCTCTTATACTGGAGGACTATTGTGTAAAGATGGACTTTAGAGAGTGATCTTACACTATGCATTTAAATGATGTGGTGGGCTGACAGTAATGCAGAATAAAACGGTGGTCATTTGAAACTGCTTTTTAACAGGTGGCCTCCCATCTGTCCAATGTGCTTTTTAGCGCTCTCTCTAATGAGCTCTAGGTCACCTTGGCGCACTGATCCTCCATAAATTAAAAAAACTTTCTCTTTGTGACTGTCCAGTCTCAGCTCCACAATATGGTGGTCTTTGGTTTTCTTTTTTTCTTCTACACTACTGGGTTGGTTAAAACCAACAGGGGTTACAATGCTAAATGTCGAGCTGTGGTTATTAGCCTTTACTTACAGTAGCTGCCTTCGCCACGCTGGATGAGCTTTAAAAGCATTGGCTTTTGGCCTTTGTGAGGCAAATTTGATGTTGAGTCATGAGAGCGGATCACGCCGTGTATCAGCAAGGGCTGGTGAATATGAAATGTCAAAGAAAGAATGGGTCCCAGAAAGTCCTTGACACAGAAAGTGTGGTATTGTCACCACTCTCCATCGCAAATTAGACACTTCACCACAGTGAGGTTGTTTCTTTCAATGCAAAATCAGGACTTAAGCCCAAATTATAACTCTGTTAATAAAACTAATTTATTTCAGCATGCTCCAGAAAACGAATGTGATTATTCTTGCAAATCACAAGCCTTAGCCATGTTGCTGAAAAGTGGCAATTTCATATATTTTTTTCTTTCTATCTCTCTCTCCTCAAAGGCCTATTTCTAGGTGTAGATAAGTTTTCTGCTTTGATTAAATTCAGTATTAGCCTCTGGTTATGTATTTAATTTGTACTGTAGAGACATTCAGTTTTAGAGGATAACATTGATTAAAAGGTATTAAATGTCTTTTTTATGTGAAGTACACTACACGGTATATTCAATGCTATTGAGCAAGGCTGATATATAATCATGTATTGATTTGCACAACATACCTAACATTTAGAAACATTAAAATTGTTCATCTATTCACAATATTGAATGAAATGTTTTAAATTTTATAATGATATATAAATTATGTACTTTAGTAAAATATGTTTCCTAAGTAGTTTTAAAATGTTATTTATTCCTAAAATGTGAAACTGAAAAAATTATATGTTATATATAACACTTTTTTTTCCTCAAAATAAGAAGCAATACAATTGTTTGGATAAGCAAGTTTCTTGAGCAGCAAATCATCATTATATTATAATGATTTTTGTTGTATTACCTGACACTGTGGACTGGATAAATGATGCCGAAAATTCATTTTTGGGTCATAGGGAATAAATTACATTTTAAAATATATTCATGTAGAAAAAAGTTATTTTAAATTTGAATTATATTTAACTTTTATTGTATTAGCTTTCACAGTCTTGATGAGCAAAAGGGACTTTAAATAAAAAAAAATGTTCGTTTTGAATGCATATATGTATGTAATGATTTTTTTTTTGTTTATTTTAGTCTATAAAATCTTTATTATCTTACATTTTATATATAGACCATCTGCCTTTAAGCTATTGTTGCGTCCAAAACTATTCAATATCTCTGCCAGGATTAAAAAAATAACTAGTATCAGGGTGTAGTGATCATTAGATTTAAAAGTGAGCCTCTTACACTGTTTAATTTAGACTATGAAATCTTTATTATCCTTACATTTTTTTTTTATAAAGACCAGATTGCTACATATGTAACAACATCCATTATGTAGGCAACACGTGGCATATATTTCACCTCTTAAAACCATTAAAACAAACGATGTTCATTTGCATAAAAGATCAGCATGTTTATATGCGTGGTCTTACATCGTTTATGCCTAATAAACTAGCAATGTGCAGGTCATTTAAATGCCTTAAAATTGTTCAATCAAAACCTGAGTTTACTCAAGAGTGATTAGTTAAGAGTGACTGTTCGCCCAAAAACTTTTTTTTTCTAATTTTCTCTCTAAAGTTTTTATTAACTTTTATACATTTCTTCATCTGTTGAACACAAAACAAGATAATCTGTAGAAGAAAAAAAATCAGCTTTTGACGTCCATTTTTCCCCAACATTCTTCAGTATATATTACCATAAAAATAAACTCAGAATTGTAACTGAATCTTCATTTTTGTGAAATGACCTTTTTTAAGTCTGGACCCACATTACAGTAGCTTGAGCCCATTTTTCCCCAATCAAAAAAAGTGTAACTTAGAATCCATTGCTCTTTTTTCAGCATTTTCCTTGTGGCAGCTGAGTGGTACACTTTAATGGCTAACTGTGTGGCTTTAACCCACAAATGGAAATCAGTTTACACTATTTGTGCAAGAGATACTGAGGTGAAAATTGTGTCTGAGACATCATTGATAGACTTGGCAAGCGTGCGGCTCTGCTTTATTAATTGAATACTCCAGTAGGTGGTCAGCGGTGTATAATAAATCATACTAAATGGGGGTAAATTGTCTAGAATTAGTGTCTGTGTGTTTATCACTTGAGTCTGGAAATGCTTTCTGGAGGTTAAATAATGAAGAGTGGCATCAACTGCAACTGGGGGCAAATAAAATGTAATCGTATTAGGGAAAGAGAGAAGGGGAAATATGGAGGGAGTGAATGTAGAGTGTGTGTGTGTGTGACAGAGAATGGAAAGCAAAGATTTAATAAGCTGCAAACACTGCAGTCATGTAAATTATGCAATTATTGCATAAATTGTGTAAGAAATGCCCCATTTTTGCACATACAGTTCAAACTGTTTTTAAACTGTCATATTTAAAAAACTACAACAGTGAACACACACACATATTAGAGAGCATATTTAATATATAGTGGCTATATATATAGTTATATACTTATAATTTAAAGAGTTATAGAAATTGAAACTTCAGGATAAAATCTGATAGGTATTGCTGTGTTTATTAAATGTTGAATATGTGGTTTAGTTTCTGAAATGTATCATATAAATATGATAATTATTATTGATTTATATAACTTCAAACTTTTGATTAAAATCAGCGAGTCTGTGCCATGTGCAAAAGGTTGGTTTTTTAACAAAGCTTTTCTTTTACATAGCTTAAATGATTTCAATTTTGGAACACAAGACTGCACTTTATAATTAACAGAATATTAGATTGCCATTAACTCTCCCGAGCTCAAACCTACTTCTCTTTCATATTTAATTTAAGGTGACTTCATCGTCACAGGTCTTCATGTGGACATTCAGATATTGTAATTCAACTCTACAATGAGCAGTCTGTTTTATTTAGAGCTGCGCTAATTAATGAACATCAGACCGACACACTGTACAGCTCTGCCTTCAGGCTACTTTAAAGCTGTTATTCAAAACATCTTTAATTGAATATTCAGAGTAAAGTGTGTGATCCTCAGTTCTATTGGGAATTGTTTTACCTTATGTCACTGAATGTGGATCATTGCATACACTTATACTCTGCAACTGAGATGAATGTCAAAAGTCTACTTGAATTTTGATATTTTGATAAATCTCTAGGCTCATAGCTGTGCCTTGGCCTGCTTTGCAACCTGGTTATTTCTTTTTCTGTTTTATATAAATCTATACACTTTAAAGAAAAAGGCATCATGCTTAGGGTCTATTGCTGGACACCCTGAAGACTTTCTGCTCTGCCCTGAGGCTGAGATGATAATGTGTGTTGCAGATGGCCATCTCTGAGCCAGTGTTGTGCTAATGTGATCTTTTCTCCTTTCCTTCCAGAGAGCACAAAGGAAAAACCGGAGAAGAAAGGGAAGAGACGGCTGTGCTTTTTTTGTAGGTACTGTGCTTTTTGTTCTCAAGAATCTTATCAGCATTAGTATAACGTTGTTCATCCCACACTACAACCTTAAAGATACACAGGGCAGCTGTATTACAGGTTTTATGGAAACCATATAAAGAAACACTATTTCTTGGAATTTAAGATAAAGCTATAGCTTGAACTCACTCTATAGTATTTCAAATGATACCATCAGTCCATCAATCACAGAACAGATAGCACATAGCTTGGTAAATCTTTCACTCTCTTGTATTTATGGTACAATTTTATCTAGAGGGATATGTAATGCTTGATGTTGTAGACTTGTATAGCTCTTGTAATGGAGATGAATGAGCAATGCATATCTAGCTGACATTAAAATGATTTTGTTTGCTTTAAATCACAATAAATTGTTACTATACAGTAATGCATTTCTTATACTATTAGTTGATCACAAACAAGTTGTAGTTTTGCTTGGGCATCACAATTTAACTCAACTTTTATTTAACTTAATTTAGTATTTGAATGTATTTGTAAGTGTGGTTTCACCCAATGTGCATTAGTCTACATTTATCATACATCTATCACAGACATACAGTAAATGAAACATACAGTATTGACAAACGAACAGCATTTAAATAAAAAATAATAATGTATGGACAACATCTAAAACCATTTATTATTTATTAATAAATTTGTCCATTTGCTTGCCAATTACTTTATAGACTTACAAATGAATCCTCATGAATACTGACATTAAATATTTAGATTATATTCTATTCAAACATTCTTTTCAATGTTTTGACTAATAAAACTAGTACCGTATGAAATATACTTATAAAACGTCTTATGGAACGATTGTTTGATTCTGTTCTGAATGACCAAATGATTACACACAGTTTAAAACAACTACACTAAACTATCATGTAGCATTCAGTTACTGAAGCTTCAAGTTTAAGTTTTACAAAAGCTGAAAAATTAAATACGTTTTGGATTTCACTGGATTTATAATGCATTGCAACAAGTGTTTGAATGAAAAACTTGTGAAAACAAAGTGTTTAAAAACAACTTTAATGTAGTAAATTAAGATTGTTAAGTAATTGTTTTGTTCATGATTATTTTAAAGCGAGAGGTATGGTTTGGTTTACAAGTAGTTATATATATATTTATATATAAATATATATTTATTGTTTATATATTTATTGAAATCTTAATTTTTCTGTACATTTCAGACAGTTATGTTGTTTGCCTTTTATGTATTAGTACTTGCAAACTGTATATAGTCTAACAGAATCAATCAAAACATTTTGTATCTGTAAATGTTAACATATTTCTACCTAAAAATGGAGAGGGTAATGTCAAAGTTCTACTGTGGCACAATTTGAGCAAAATTTGAAAAATGGTTATGGCAGGAATACATAGGAAAAAAAAACTAAAAAGTGCTCTTTAATGGCCCTATCAGCTATCAAAAAAGCCTTCATTAGGTAGACAAGCATCATAACTGAAGCTTGGAGGAATGGAATGTCAGCTGGTCCAATAATCCAAGCGGATGTTCGTGTACATGATTGGTGTTTATCTGGAAAAGTAATGGCATCAGGATGCATTGTTGGATGACAACAAGCCAGTGGCTTGAGAGTAATGATCTAGGCAAAGTCCCAATGGGGAGTCACTGGGTCAGGCAATTCATGTGGATGTAATTTGACACATGCTACCTACCCACACATTGTTGAAGACCATGTTCTGTACACCTCTTCAGTACAGTGGTGCTACTTCCTGGTGCAAGTGATCTCTTTAAATAGAATGAAGCACCCTGCCCTGCCACACACTATACATTGTTCAAGAATAGTTGATGTACACAGTGGAGAAAACTAGGTGTTGCCTAGGCCTCCAAATTCCCCACATCAGTCCAAATTGACCACCTGTGGAATGTGCTGGACCAATAAGTTGGCAATTCCACACAGCAACCTACAGGACTTGAAGCATGTGCTAAAATCTTGGTGGCAGGTACATGTACAGTACCATGCCCCTGTGAGTTTGCTCTGCTTTGGCAGCATGTTGAGGAACTACAGTATATTAAGAGATGAGGTTTTGAGTAGTAAATATAAGCCCACAAGCCATAGCATATAGCTTGATATAGCCATAAGTTACAAAAAAAAAAAAAAAACTTAAAATGCTCTGATCATTATAGGTCTGAATCAGCCATTCTGTAATGTTTTAAATCACTTAAATCTTTCAATGCCTTCAACTTGATTCAAGTACCTGACTTCAGTTTACATTCTGAGCTGTCAGGGATGTCTGAAGCAACTAGTAATTAATGCTTCCTCCGCTACTTTGCTGAGCTGTGTGTGTCCCTCTCTTCCCCATGATGAATGGAGCTCCTGGACCCTGTCCCAGCTGTCATCTGTGATTGATGCACTGTGCTTGTCTTCGTCCAGGTTTCTTCTGCTTGGTACCTTCCTTCCCCCATCCGATCTTCAGCCTCATCCTATTAGCCACAGTATTAATCACCGCCACTGCAGCTAATTGCTTTATAATCCCACCCCTGAGCCGTACAATGTGTTGAGAGAAGTCACCTCTGAATCTTTCCCCGCCATTTCTGAATCTCGGTCTTCACCATGCTTGTTTTTGATAGCAGTGTATTACCCACGATTCCCTTCCTGCCCTAATCCTCTCCCGATTTCCTCGACTGATAATCTTAACAGAGTCACTCCCCATAAAACACTAACTCTGCACCCATGCTGATGTAAGAGACAAAGGGCCTGGTCGGATTTGTTAAGAAGAGGCTATTGAGAGGATAGGAGCCAAGCAGAGGTCGACCTCAAGCAGTAAGCCTAAGCCCTTTTGCTTGTTCCTTAGAGTGAAATCTCAATCGGATTTCAGTTTACTCCATACTCCTGATTAGTCTAGGTCAGGGGTGGGCAAACTCGGTCCTGGAGGGCCAGTGTCCTGCACAGTCCAGTGTCAAACACACCTGCTTGTAGATTTCTAGTGATCTTGAAGACACTGATCAGCTTGTTATGGTGTGTTTGATTAGTGTTGGAACTAAACTGTGCAGGTCACCGGCCCTCCAGGACCGAGTTTGCCCATCCCTGGTCTAGGTCATCCATGCAGGTTGCAGATTTAAGGGGTCTTACTTAATCAAACATATCATATTTAGTTGCCAGAATCCAGAGGTCCTCTACAGAGTGACTAAAGAACTTAATCAGGTGTAAATAGGATATACTTCATGTGTCAGTTGGGCTTCAAAAACTCTGGTCTAGGTCACCCAAGCATTTTCACAGAACCTAAGGGGGTATTTGATGTTCACACTTCATGCCAGATGTGGCTTTGGGTAACTGTACCGTCATGAGAGAAGACACAGTGCATTGAGCATGGAAATGGAGGATTATGGGGAATAAACTCAAGCCTGAGCGATTGGCTCAACGAGGCAGCCCCGCAGTTACGCTTTGATATTTTTATTTATTGCCTCCCTCAGAGATAGATGACATCTTTTCTTATTTCGAGATCCAGCAAGCGTAAATTCTTTTTGCACCTACTGGCCGCTCCTTGTTGATGGGCTAGATTGACAAGCCACTCAAGCAGTCCTCACTAATCAGAACTCCCATGCGGAGAGCAAAGCCCTGGGAAACTCATTTAAAGTTGTCAAACATATTGTTATGCAAAGCACATCAACGTCAATAGGGAACAATCAAGGGAAATATGAGAAAAATCAATTCATCTGTGAAAATAATCAACACACTGGCCCCCTCAGCCTGCCTTTCATCTGTCTATAGCAAGACATCCTATTATGGATTGAAATAATTTCGAGATGTGAGGTCCAGTAATGGAGGTGAGGACCATACTGGGGATATTTGGATATTTGGAGCTTTTACAGTGCTGTTAGCACTCTACGTCTCACCCTCGGTGCTATAACAAGGCATACATCATCCCTCTCTGGAGTGCATTAGGGACACTTTGTGCAGGCTTTTAGTACCCCTATTCCACAAGCAACTCTCTTTCCTCTCACTCTCTCTCTTTTGCCACACTTTAAACAGCGCATTACCATCGCTACCCCATCTCCCTCATTTTCTCGGCAGATAAGGCTGCTTTTTTAAGACCTGTTTCTAACAGCACAGGCTATGCCCAATGTTCCTCTTTTAATCCATCACATTATACTATTTCATTTCTTCTCTAATTCGTTAATCAGCGAAGCGCCCAAGCTGATATGACCACAGTCATACCAGAAGCAATTTCACATCTTCGGTTCGTCTCTTGATTTCTGCCTGGCGAATTCTCAGATTGTTCCTTTAATAACCTTGTCATGGATGTATCACAGCTTTTGGCACATGACTCACATTAATGCGTCGGTCCATTAAGAGGAAATTAAGGGACAGCGTTTTGCATAGGACTGCCTTATCAACAGCTGACAGATGGACATGTCAGAGAGACATGCCAGGGGGGTATTTGAATGCAGCAGTGCATACTGGATGGTTAATCCTGTTGTGTGACCTCTAATAAGAAATTAGACATGACATGCTGTGACTTTAAGTGGGATTATTAACAGGCAAAATAGTTTTCAAAATTATTATTATTTGTTTTTTTTTTGCTAGCAAACAGATGAGAAATCTCAACTTGCTGAATTAGCATATCTTGCTCTCAGCAACATTTTATGCAGGACTAAAAATAGTACACTATAATGGTTTACATCCAGAGAGATAAACGGGGACATGGTGGGTCTTCTGCAAATTCTGAAGATTGCTTGGTGGTTTTACACACCATCTGGGACTTCTAGTATGTCATAATCTACATATAAGATGATGTCACTTACTAAATGTGGCCTGACATAAACATATTTGTGAAAAATAACTTATTTAGGCAATATATTGTAATGTAAAATAATACAATAGTATTAATATTTTTAACACTGTTTGGATTAAATAATTTTTATAAGTCTTGTATGACTACAACTTTTTTCCTCAGTTTGGCTACATTTACATGTTTGATAAGAGCAGTAATATTGCAAATAAAATAACAATAATGTTTTCTGTATTAATACATATTAAAATGTAATTCAATAGGTCTGTGTCGATAAATCATTGTATCGCGATTTAAAAAAATTATGATTCTGCATGAATTCTGAGTGTATAATACCAATAATAATAATTATTATTATTATTATTATTTTTTTTTTAAATTATTATTCATTCATAAATTAAATTTTTTCCGGCTTAGTCCCTTTATTAATCTAGGGTCGCCACAACGGAATAAACCCCCAACTTATTCAGCATGTGTTTTACGCATCGGATGCCCTTCCAGCTGCAACCCTTCACTGGGAAACATTCATACACACTCATACATTATGGCCAATTTTAGTTTACCCAATTCACCTATACCACATGTCTTTGGATTTGTGGGGGAAGCCGGAGCACCTGGAAGAAACCCACGCAAACATGTGGAGAACATGCAAACTCACACAGATATGGCAACTGACACAGCTAGGGCTCGGACCAGCGACCTTCTTGCTGTGAGGCGATTGTGCTACCCACTATGCCATCGTGACGTCCCACCATATTATTATTAATAATATCCATATTATTTCTCCCACTATTGGCCAGTATGGTACAAATGAATTGTAGACTCTGCTTTCACATTGATTTGAGAAGTCTACTTCTGAGGCCTAATCATTCTCATCCCATTTTCTTTTTATGCCTGATCTCATGTTATTGTACAATGGAGCAGTGATGAAGTTAGTGTCAGGGACACGTTTTACATCCATTTATAATTAGAACAGAAACCTAACATGGCTGTTCAGACAGATGCTAACAGTATCACTTTCATGCCAATTTCTCCATGGTAACAGAGCCATGTGACACAGTTATTCTGCCTCCTGTCAGTGAAGCGGAGCCAGCGTGGGGGCTTAGAGAATGTCCAAAGGTCTCACGTTCACTCAGTCATGCCACTGACTTCAGGTCAGCCGATCCTCCTGCCTTTACATGCTCTTTTTGCTCCATTTCTATTGGGTTAAAGGGAAAGGCCAGTAGTGGAGTGGGCATTTTTAGATCCAGCCTATGGGTTGCTAGGCACTTTCATCTCTACATTATGATGTTTATCCCAAGAGAGAGCCTGACCGAGGCTTTCAGAAGCTTTGCATTAGGACACACAAACACCCAAACACATACACACATCACTCTCAGACATTACCTGAATCTGAGACTGGGATTTCCCATGATTCTCTGTCAGAGCTGTTTAAAGGAAGCAGGGGAAAGCAGTGGTCATGCATTTCAGCTAGACCTCTGCAAAAAGAAAAACCAACACCGCAAATTACCCATGGGAAAGCAAGAGTCCACCGTAATCTGCTAGACATCTAAGACAATGTACTCCACTGCATGCCCACAAATAAGTATTATCAGGCCGAATAAAAGTGAGTGGCACCTTAATATCAACATTTGAAAGCTTCTACGTTTGAAAACAAGACAGGATGGAATTGATCCCGAACCACACACGCAATGGTATTTTGCCACTTAAACGAAATGAAGACTAATAGAGCAGGCTGTTTGTATCCCTTCAGCAATTATAGAATGCCTACCGGTGCTGATTATTTAGACAGGGTGGATAAATAAAAAAAAAAACACATATAGTTGGATTCCAATTAGACTTGGTGGGCTTGAGTCAGCAGTATCAGGGCTTAAAGATCACGTGACCCAACTCTGCTTATAAGCTGCATGTGACTCGAATGTTGTTTTCATTTCCTCCAGTGCTCTGTGTCTGCTCCTCTGCGAGTTGTACATGATGAATGCCAACCAGCACCCAAGGGCTTTGAAGTCAGATGCTTGCATTGATCTCTAGAGCTGCCCATCATCTCAGTGGCTCCCGAGTGCTGCCCATCACAAACATAGCTGAATCTTCTCAGGTTCAGCGCAATTGAAGCCATACCGAAAAGGCACTGCATACTAACACGCACCATATTTATGCAGGCTGTCTCTGTCGATGATTGTCTCCTCTGTGAGTCAACACAGTTTGCATTTCAATGCATAAAGAAATATGTTTCTCTCAGCACGTTTTGCATGAAGCTCGTCTAATGATAAATTATAAGTAAATGTGCTTGGACAGCAGCTAGTATCATTGAACTGACAAATAACAGTTTTTATTGCTGTGTCAGTTTTATGACAACTTGTGTTATTGTATTAATATACTAATATGAAATAGCCAGCCGTTGCCTCTCATAAACAGTTTTTTTCTGTAGTGTTCAGTTTCTCTCAACATGTTTTGCATGCAACGCGTCTAATGATAAGTTGTAAGAATGTGCTTGGGTAGCAGCAAGTACAAAACTGACAAATAACAGGTTTTTATTGCTGTGTCAATTTAAGACATTTTTTAAAAATCAGAATTTTGTTCAGTAATGGTCTTTAACCTATAATCTAATCTATCCCTGCTACAACACTGCAAAACATGCCAATTATTAACCTTTTAGCCAGCACCCCACTTATCATGCATATTATTAAACCTGTTAGCCAGCACCCCACTGATGGGGATTTACACCTACCTAATTTAAAATAGTAACAGTTCTTGACCACAGAGAGCAACAAACACAAATTAGGTATCATTGGAAAGAAGACACTTTAAAAAGAAAGCTTCATGCTTAAAAAAAAGGGAAAAAAAAGAAAGCTGAAGTAATGAGAAACAAAAACTCTACTGTGTTCAATTTATATCATCAAAATCAATTATTTGTTTGATGCACTGCCGTGCAGATGCGAACAGTTCAGTATCAGTTCAGTAATAATAATAACAGGTTATTATATACTGATGTCATTTATACCAAGTGTTTTATGGTGGTAGCTATGGAGAGGGAGGAGAGTGTGTTGAATTAAAATGCTACAACTACTTAAGCAGATAATTAATAACTTTTTTAGTTTGCTGAATAGTCTTTCACTGAGAGGGAAGTACATCAGATCCCAGCTAAGAAAAAAATAAAGCTCTCTCTCTCTTTCTATGGGCCCTTTGACCTGCTGGTGTGTTCGTAAGGTAACATTTTATTTTCTCTTTTGGATGTTACAACAATAACGTTACTTATAGACCTAGACAGGAGCATATCAACAGAGCGAGTTTGATCACCAACGCCGTTCAACAGCTCTACAAAACTCAAAAAGCAAGCAGGATAATATTTACGTTAGTTTATTTGCTGTAAGTGCCCATGTTGTTCTGTGCACGTAATTTAGTTTAGTTTGATACATTCAAAAAAAGAGTCTTTTCTTTGAGCAGGTAAAATTAAAGGTGTTAATATGTAAATTAAATTAATATTTGACTGCTTGTACTAAAGGACATTTAGTAGATTTAGATTTATTGTGTTGCTAAGTAAAATATCAAATTGTTTATGAACAGCATTGTCAATGCACAGTGATGCACCGGGATATCGAATTGAACCGAATCGATGGCATGATAATCGTAACCGAACCATGAGACCTGTGTAGGTTCACACCTCATATATATATATATATATATATATATATATATATATATATATATATATATATATATATATATATATATATATATATATTTTAGGGGTGTAAACCTACACTGGTCTCTTGGTTAGGTTTGGTTACGATTGTACATGAAATAGTCTTAAAATAACCTACAAAAAACATGTCTTTCATTTTAGGCTAACAATTGTAAACAACAACAAAATGCTCCTTAAAATAGGTTTTCAGTTATTTTCAGAAACTAATACTTTTTTAAATTTCTTGTAAATTTTCCATTGGTTAAAATGTGAAATCCTTATGATATGAGTGCATTGGATATATCAGTTCTGAGAAATAAGTTGCAGTTGTGGGAAATAATTACAACTGCTGCAATTACAAAATAACGAACAATGTATAGATAATTATGCACTCGTACAAAGTCATGATTACAAGAAATGAAATATTTTATCCTGGCTTTCTGCAAACTAAACATACTTAGTCTTGCACTGATTTTTAAGACCTAAACAGAACATACAGTCTTTAATATTACATACAATTTTGGATCTCAATTTATATTTTAATATTTTAAACATTTACTGCATGTTTGAAATATTTCCTAATATTATTTTGTCACCGTTATTGCTTTGACATAACAAACATACGTAAAAATACATAACAAAGGTTACGATTTCTTAGCAATATCAGATTTTATGAAACTCACATGACTCCTGCACCTTCTCAGTTTTAAAGAGGCTTAATACAATTGTTTTTTACTTTTGCTACTGCTGCAAATACATAGCTCTCATCTGTACCAAGTCAGGTGAAGAACTCATTCAAAAGAAGAAGAAATAAAAAAGGTAGAGAAGAGAACCAGCCCACGCAGTGAGCTGACCTATGCCCACTGCAACCTAATCATGTTATCCATGGTAGCACAGCAGAAATGTTTCGGGATGTTGCATTAGAGGGATCAAAGCAAGAGCATCTTAATCTGTTCTTGAACTGTATGAAATATCTAGGCCAGGTTTTTTTTTTTTTCGTCTCTCTCTCTCATATTTCCCTAAGATCAACCATTGGTGAGTCATACACATCGTTGCAGGCTGCAGGCGCTTCCAAGGCAGCACCATGTTAATGCAAAGTAACATTTGGTTAGTGTAAAATATTCTAAATCACATAAGAGGGACGCAAAAATAACTGGATTTGCGCAGATGGAAGAGCTGCCGAATGCATCGCTAACAGTGTTTGTACGAGTATGTGTGAAAAAGCAGCATATGAGCATTTTTAGGTAGAGACTGCCATCTAAATCCTTTTCCCGCCATTTAACATGAAGTGTAGGTGGTGTGCTCAGGGATTAGGTCTAGCCTTTAATACGTATTCGGCAAGCCTGAATGGTGTAGACTTCATTTTCATACTGTATGGGGATCAAAGCAATTAATCCAGGGCAACTAGAAACCTCATGCAAGAATCAAATTTACCTGCTGCAATTGCATTTCCTTTTTCTTAATTCCCAGCTGTCACTGAGAAATGAGCAGCCCTGTAGTGACATAATAAAAGCAACAGCACAAGCAAGCACAGACTGATTCTTCTTTCACAGCAGCCCATGCAAAGCAAATGTTACCATATGAAGGTTAAAGAAATATGATGAAATTCATCCCACTTATTTTTAGTACAGTACATAGCTTTCCATGTTCAGTTGGACTGATGCTACTTTCCATCCGTTCACATTATAACATCAGAAATGGCAACTTGGTTCATGAAATGTAGGTTAAAATTAAGGTAAAACTGCATGTCATGATTTTGCCGAGTATGATGCAGTGCTGGATTAACACCTATGTTGATCCTGGAACATAATTTTTGTTGGAAATGGTTATCCATGTCTATTCCCTACCCGGCCATAATTGTAAACTATTCCCTTAATCAAAGGGGAATAGTTGGTTAACAATCATGTAGAAGTGCATAAACCTAACCGTAAGCCAAACCTTAACATAAACAGTTAACCTATCCCTTAATTGTGATTGGCTGTTTGGAATGTTGTTCTAGGATCAACAAAGATGTTAATTCAGGAACATGTCCTACTTGGTGAAATCAAGTTGGCAGGTAAAACTGTATTACTGCTAATTTACAGTTTTGCATTTAAGATATAGGTGGGTCAGAAAGAGTCAACATTTTAGATTAAATAAATAAATACCAACATGAATGAACACTCATCTATCAGAGATTGAGGAGGCACCAATCCCGATACTTTGATTGGATATCGGTTCAATACTGCATATTTTTGCTGGATCGGGTACCGACCAGCTGGTACCGATCCAAATCCGATCTTGCGCGTGCACTATATTCTGTGTAAACAAAAGCCATGGAGGTAGCATATTATAAGGCACTAGAAAGTTGTCATATAGGCTACCATATCCTAAATGTTCTGAAACCATTCTATAGTTTAATGTGAAGTACAGATCAATATTCAAGGGGTTAAAATTATGTTTTATTACAATTCAGCGCTTCCCTCCGCTGCACCTGTCAATCATTCTCCATTCATTTACAATTCAAACTGGGTGTCGCGTTCATGACAACACAAAAACTTTCTCTAGAATATTTGTTCCCGTAAGTTTAAATAATCAGTGGAGAAATACATTTAGTTTTTCATTACATGGGTTAATTTTGACCTGCAACAAGGAGTTCATTGCTGTTTCTAAACTATGTCATGCTGTGTTTGTTAGATCAGCAGATAGCATTCCCAATACTGGAGTAGAGAGGGTTATTACCTGCTCTTCACACACAAAGTAGGTCTACCTGAAACTTTAAATCAGAAAAGGCTCAATAATACATTGGACAGATTCTCGACGCTCTGATTTCTTCCTTTTGTGCTGCTCAGTTTTGAAAAAGTATCTGCAGATACCAGAGGGCACCGTTCTGTGTCTTAGTGATGCGTCAAGTGCTTCATTTACGCACTGGCTGTGCTGACGTGACATGCTTCACTCTGTAAAATTATTCTGCATTATTTAAACTTTCTGTTCTCTCATTCGTCCGACTGACTTTATTCTTTCAAGGGGAATACTTTCAGTGCTACGAATAGTTTGTAAAGCCTGGCTCATTATGGTCAAAGTAGTTGATTACATTATTAAAAGTATAACTGACGGGCGCAATATGGGTTGTCCTTAACAGAAAAGGAAATGTTTATTAAGTAAAGCTGGACAGACAGTTTATTTTAGTTTGCGTCAAACCTGCAGGAAAATATCAGGCTTTGCTAAAATTAATTAGTGGTATTAGTCAATATGGTAGCCTTTTACAGGTTTCAAAGAAAAATCTTAATATTAAGGAAACACAAGCTGGACCACAACAGATCAGATCAGTCTCATAAGGAATGCTCAAATAATGCAGCCTAGTTTACAGCAAGCATCATGTTTTAAGTTAGATTGTGTGTGTGGCATATACAGGTCTGTTATCACCTGTTATGTCAGAATTTATCACCAGAACTATAGAAACGGTATTATGCTTTAAAAAAATAAAATAAAATAAAAAACATCACAGTATCGGGATCGGATCTGTATCGATCCAATTTTGAATTTTAGTATCGGGATTAGTTCGTTTTTAAAAAATGGTATCGGTGCATCCCTATTACAGATATTAATCATAGAGATTATGAGAAATTAATCCCAAAGAAGACTTTAGCACCGACACTCTCCAATGATAAACTGACAATAAGGAGTTGCCAGCTCCTGACAGCTGTTAAATGAGTAGTTTTAAATATGCAATACATATTTCTGTATGTTTTTCAATTGTTTTTGCTTCAAATAACTGTTAGTAATGTTGTGATTTGCATTGTAGGTGTTTGTTTAAAAAGAAACAAGAAATAGTTTCCGTAATGAAGTTCACTGGAAAAGTAGACAGGCACTCAAATAGCTGTGGATGTTCATATCTAGCAGAGCTAGTGGCTGACAGAAAGATATATTTGTTAAGCATGTCTAAACAAATAAAGGCCATTCATTAATCAGAACATACGTTTTATTTGATAAGAATTTGAATTACATGCAGGTGCTAAGAACATTATTGAATTATTTTTTTTGAGTTTGCCAGGATAGCTGACATTCAAACATTTTCATAGCTGATGCAAATATTGCAGTTTCCTTGTAAACCGTTTGCATCAATTATGTATGTATATGAAACGGATAAAGCAATACTCTAATGAGAAATTTCCATCTTTAATGGAATGCAGCATGGTAGCATTCTATTCAGATGGCAGCCATCTTGTTTTCATATTTAGTGTTGATAAAACGTAAGGTTTTGCAACACAGGCAACTCAAAAAACGAGAGACGTATCAGACTCAAGTTACTGTCCATTAATGACTTTGCTAATTACACGCAAATTGTGTGCTCAGCAAACTTAATCGGCCAGAGAAATATTTAAACAGTGCATGGGGTGAGCTCAATCACACACTAATGCCTCTTAAAGCCACTCTTCGCAATCAGAGCTGGGCAATTTAAGAAAAAAAAAATCATGGACTCTATTTATGCCTAAGGAATTTCCCTCTTAACCCCTGACTGCTTCTCAATGTGCTTTTTTAAATGTTCCACATTACTAGAATGAGCTACATGTGTATGCACACATTTATTCAATACTAATTTACATTTAGTGCAGTAGAGTCTCTCCAGCTGTAATTTAGAGGAATTCATAATAGTTTCTTAATGCATATACGTGGTTATATTATTTATGGTTTATCATCTCATGTTACTTCAGAAGAGGAAAACATCTTGTGTAACTTGCTTAACATCTGAAATGACTGCGATTTGGTAGCCTTTGTTCAATTTGAATCAAAATTAAGAAATATACCGTGATATAAATGTTTGCCATATCAACCAGCCCTATTTGAATCAATAGTCAGTTATCTATTATTTTATTTCAAATGTGTTTTCTAAGGAGCTTCTTTGGTGAATGTGGTGTAATACCAAGCAAGTAGGATCTCCATAGAAAGGCAAGAGGGATTCTTCTCAGGTTGGCCTACAGGAGCCTGAGCCAAAATGCCCAGATGCTTATTAAATGCCGCTTTGGCTCACTGTCGGCTGTAAATTGAACATGTGAGCATAATTCTGAAAGTCTGTTTGTTGTGTTCAAACACAGACAGTCCTTCTGCTACCCTTCCTTATCTGTACACATTTCAGAGATCAGCCCTTCATAGCTGCATGACATGATCCATTTGCAGAATAATTCAAAGCATTTTGTTGAAGTTTAAATTTTTAAAAAAAGTTTTGAATCAATAGCAGAAATTAACTGCTTTTACTATTAACCGCGCTTTAATTTGTCATGGTTAATTAATCGTAAAGACTTCTCAACACTGCATTTCTGCACAGGACAAAACTGCAGCAACTAAACAAAGTTATGCCAAATGTGCGCTAGTTTAATGTTCTGAGCTTTTACACCAAGACTAATAACCATGTACACTGGATGAACTATGACTGAGGCTATTAACTAAGGCACGTTCATGCAAGTTCGTTATTTCCAATGGAGGGCCGTAAATGCAACACGATTATGCTTTTCAGGCGCACCTAGTTGAGAAGACAGGGAGCTTTTGTGACGGCTGAAGTTTGATAAAGATACAATGAAAAGTAACGTTACACAGATTTGTAAATCCATCTAAAGTTAAAAAAATGGCACAGATGAGAGCTATGTAGTGAATGTTGATCTGCCAGCCGAGATCAATCAAGCGTAATCAGAGAGGTTTCTAAAATACCCTGCCCATTTAGTATTTATTCCACGATCAACGTCTGAACTTCTTTTATGAACTTTTAAGAACTTTTGTCTTAACAACATCTATAAGACTAAATGCATTGATTTGTGGCCATGTGATCAGCTGCAAATGGATATCTGGATGAGCAGATGAGAAATAGTGGCCCTTGAGTATGGATGCAATGATTATAGATTTTGTAGAACGGCAACAGTATCTCAAATAATTACTTGTGATAACCAAGGTCTTCAGAAGAGCTTCAAACCTTGAAGCAGATGCGCTACAGCAGCAGAAAAGCACACTAGTGTCACTCCTGTCAGAAAATCAGAACATTTGTTTATCAAAATTGTATAAAAGTAGATTGGAAAAAGGTAGCTTGGTCTGATCAGTCTCAATTTCTTCAGCAACATACCGCTTGCAATGTCATGTTGCATTTTGATGTGTAAGCATGGATCCATCCTGCTTTGTGTTAATGGTTCAGGCTGCGGGTGGTGTGGTGGTGTGGGGGGATTTTCTTGGCACATTTTGGGGCTCTTAATACAAATTAAGCATTGTTTAAATGTAACAGCCGTTTTTTTGCCATGTAAACAAAGTTTTGAAATTGAGCATAATCACAAGAAAGGTTTGCAAGTGATTTGTTTTTCCACAGTAAAATCATGCTATGACATTGTTTACATCTAGTGACTGTGCTGTTGAAACACTATAATTCATATTTTGCTTATTTTTATGAAGAAAAAGAAGAGAAAAGTACAAATGAAGTGCTTTCTGTTCAGCTTGTACTGAACATTAAATGAGGTTATTCTGCGGGCAGGAACACAACAAGCTTTCAAAGCACCTTACAAGAAAGATAATAATACCTACAAAATGGCAGCAGTCAGGTCATATTCTGTAAAAATTTTTACAATGTTGGATTTCTCAACTGATTTCTCGTTTCAAGCAGCTGTCAAGGTTATCAACAATTGCAGTCCCCCTGTGTGTTGGCTTGTCTTTTGTTCTTTATATGTCTGCTCTCTGTACTCTATGAATGCCTTGTTTCCTAAATGACCTTAAAATAACCTCATCATGTCCATAGGGATTGTATGGCTCAAGAGCTAGGCTTTCTTGATAAAACCAGTCACAAGACTGTGGGACTGTAGAATGCCAATTACGTCTCCAGTGCCTCTTCGCAGCATTTTATTGCAGTTTTTCTTTACATCAATACAAAGTTTTGTCAACATCAAAAGATTGTATGCATGCGTCTGTCCAAGGGTACATCTCATCATTTTGGCATCTGAAAAGGCTTTTTTTAAAGGATTTACTGCACGAACTGAAGGAGTGTGACAGGCTGAAGCAAGACACAAGAAGCGGAGGAAGAGAGAACTAATGTAAGAGTTTCCCCCAGATTCAGACAGTACAGACAGTTTTGCAAGTGCCCACAACCTGTCAAAGCCAGAAAATCCCTTCAGAAGAGCCAGAGTCTGCACGCAAGATGAGAGGGAGGTCTCAAACAACTCCAAGTTGGACAGGGAACCTCACATAAGACAGCATATCTGTACAGATGTTCCAGTGCTCTAGACCTCTCAAACACACTTACTGGCATATAACCCTGAACACTGCAAAGATTTTTTCAACATAAAACTTTCAAGCCAATATTCTGGGGTTTCCTAGACAAGTTACTTTGAATAGCAATTTCATTTTGAAGTCTACTTCACTGTGTATTTTATTTTCCAGCTAAAAGGAATTAAATGGACAGTAGTTATTCAATTTAATTAATGTTTATTGCTATAGCGCTTTTACAATGTAGATTGTGTCAAAGCAGCTCAACATTGAAGTTCCATGCTACAAGAACACATTGATTTATAACACATCTGATTATAGTTTTTACAGGAATGCTGTATCAATTAACGCTTATGTCACAAGTTTTATATCAGTTAAAAAAATTTTACACACTTCACAGATGTACAGTTTCTTTGCTTGTTTACATGTATATTAGTCATCCCTTTTTAAAAAAAATTAAAATACCTATTTCAGGAGATGACAAGGTCATTTTACATTTATTTCGTGCTACTTATTGTTGTCAAGTTGTAATAATGCTGCATCCCAGCAAGCATTTTTAGTTTTAAAAAATGTCTACTAGATGTCTAAACATTGTTGTCTTGGCTAAAACAAATCTAAACTTGGGCTGTCAGTGAAAAATCTAATAGATGTCTAAGAATAGGCCAAACTTAGACTAGTTATCAATAATAAACAAACAAAAATCAATGACTAAATATAAAGTCTTTCTAATCTGTCTATTTGACTAATAGTCTAATTTTGGACTTTTCTTATAGGTCTTTTTAAATTTAACAAACAGCCCCATTTTAGCCTTATTTTAGCCAAGCTGCCTACATTTAGATGTCTATTAGACGTCTATTAAACACAAAATAGTTTGCTGGGTTTCCACACCAAACAGGACATCTGATCATTGAGAATCTATAGCAGAGAGTGGTGGGACAACATTTTATCTGCTCCACTTCACAGACAATGAGTTTCAAAAGTGTTTACATGCCCTGTAGAATGGATTACAAAAGGTTTAAACCTCTACTAATCTGAATGAAATTCTGCATTTGGCTAGTTCGTTCCATTTGACATGGCTTATTTCTGACTGGCCTGCTTGTCAAAGTGCAAATGGATTACCAGGGTCATGTAAACACAGCTGTTGATAACTGATTATGACAGAGAAGCAGCCTAAGAATATTACATGGAAATAAGATTCCCATGTCATTCTTCATTAGCAGACTTCCATGCAGTAAACCTTCGAGGACCCAACTGAGCCTTTTCCATACATTGATTTTCCCTGTGGATTGGAGCGTGGCTGTAGGTATCAGCCCAACTGTACACTCCCTTCATATTTAGAGCTAAACGTCATCATTAGTGCCAAGTTATGAGAGCGGACCTAAACGAGGTTGCTAAGAAACAAAAAAACCTACTTCAGAATGTGCGGTTATTTCTGATTTCCACGTCATAGCTTTTCACACTTCTGAAGAACGATGGCCAAAAATGTGGAGAGGAGACATCAAGGAGAAAATGTGCAATGTTGCCATGGAGTCTTGAATGGAATCACAGTATACGACCATTAACAATGTGAAATGAATGCCACATAAACAAACACTCAAAGCTGTGTTTAAAACGTGAGAAGGGAAAACGGCCACCGCATGATGCCTTACACAATCTCATTATCTGCTATATCTTGCGGCCTCTGTTGCGTTCCTTCTCTTTCACATCCCCACACCCCCCTCCAATCTCGCCAGCATTCTCTATGTCTTATCTTCTTTGCAGTGTTCCTATTCCTCTCCCAAAGCGAATAGCATATTGGAAATGTCAACCCCTTTTTGCATTGGCCTTTTGCCTTGGGGCACATTACAATGTCCAGGTCACACCATCTCCCCAGAGAGGATGAAGAAAGCATTCTAGCATGATTTTATTTTCAGCGAGAGCCAGCTGAAAGAGAGAGGGAGGGAGAGAGAGTGTGACATTGTCCATGACATCCAGGAATACTGCTAGTGTGGATAAGATATGTGCTACATTAACAATTCAACATACTTGTATCCAAAATCTAAATCTAAAACTAAATTTTTTTGTACAGTGCCTTGATACTGCAGGTGCTAATTATCTGCTGGTTGAACTAAGGAGATTTTATTAAAGATACTGACAGAGAAACTTAAACAAATCTTAAGAATAGTGGTGTAACGGATCACAAATCTCACGATCACATAATATTTTTTTAGTCATGGATGAGACCATTTTTGGGATCAGTCAGAAAAGGGACCACTGTAATTTGCATTTCGTTTATTACAGAAACAGTACTGCAACAAACATTTTTTTTAAACAAACAGAACTTAGAATCTGTAATTTTATAACAAATAAAATGAGGAAATAATCAGCTGAATAAAAATAATTTGTAAAATATTTAGTACTGTGAAAAATTCACTGTTGCTACTACTATTGACATGACATTAGAATTTGTACAACTCATATTTATTTTTAGTCTCATTTTGAAAAAAAAATATTCAGTCATTCACTCATAAAACTTCATGTTTCATTGCTAGATGTGTCATTTTTGAAGAATTATTCAGTGGCATATTTTTGATGGCCACCTATTGGTTAAATAATGTAATTGCTGCAAACAACTTTTAGTTTTGAGAATCGTTAAATGCATACAATGGTGATTTTAATCTTATCTAAACTGTAAACTGTTATCCCAGTATTTTTGTGTTAGTTGACTGTTTGTAACGTTTATAACTAAACCAAAAGACTAAAGACTCAATCTCTTTCTTAATTTTTGCATTTTCATATTTTAATCCAGCGATTTGAAGGATTAATAAGCATATGCAAATCACCATCATTTGTGGTTTTTTATGTAGGTGTTGAGATCCGGATCTTTTAACGTTTAATCATACAGCTTTCACTGAATGCGTTAATGCAGGCTAAACAACTAGTGACCGAAAAAACCTTTAATGAAACCCACCACATCCGGAATAACCCACCACAACTTTTTCCGTCATCATTATGTTTTACAGAAAAGCCTAAATGCTTTCATACATGTAATTTGTGTGATGTGAGAGGTGACTCTCTGTTGTCATGACAAATTTAGTATTAATCTACCAGTAAAAAAAAAATAATTAATTAATTTGCTTGCCACGTGTTCCGAACTGTAAATTGTGATCAAGACTAATCACACGGCTCAACTTTGATTCGTTACACCCCTACTTAAGATATTTTCAAACCAGTTTTTGTCCAAGTTTGACTTTCAATAATTGATTTCTAAATTTAGATGTTGGTTTATGAATTCATAATAAAATAAAAAAAATATATAGTATACATAAAATTTGAATAACATGAACAATATAAATGAAAATAAAAGATAATGTGGTGTTATTATTAAAATAATAATAATAATAATAATAATAATAATAATAATGTGTTATTTAGTTCTTTGGCTTTTGTCATTAATATAGTTTACGCATATTTTTGTGGCTGGTTAAAATAGGTAAATAAATACACTCCCAAAGCAACTGAGTCTTGTTATTGCGCTCAGATATTGTTGCTCTTTTTATTTAATATATTTTAAAGTTTTTTTTTTCCCCTTTATTGTGAAAGGCACAGTAGAGAGTTCAGATAGGAAAGCATTGGGAGCAGAGAGAGGGAAATGATCGGCAAAGGACCTCAAGCAGGGAATCGAACTCGGGTCGCCGTGAGCATGTTGGTGCTATATGTCAGCGCCCAGTACCACTAGGCTATTGGCGCTGGCATTGTTGCTCTTTTTAATTGATTTCTTTTTAAATAATTTGCTAAAAAATTTGGAAATGCAAATATAGCTGGAAAATTTTAAATAATAAATATGATAAAAAAAAATATCTAGGATTGGCAAGTATGACAAGTGTGCAAAATTCAGATTACACTTAGAAAGATATCTACATGTAAATTGTATCCTTTTTTCTTTAAGCTCCTGCTCTATATTCAGCAAAAAGAAATAAGAGATACTCTAGCCATCTCACATCATAGGTTGCCTCAATCTACAGGCAGTGTGTGGTAGGGCCCGCTGAGCTAAATGTTCTTCACCAAAGGGCAGGCTAGCAGCAGGAAATAAACAAGCCAAGGTAAATCTTTTCACAGGCTCTTTGCAGACGTATGGTCATAGCGTTCAGAGGGGTACAAGAGACTTGACCGCTTCCCCCCGGTAACTGGGTTTTACTACACTGTGCCCTGTGCACAGTGTTTTATGTTCACCTTAGCTACCTCACAGTGAGCAGCGAGCGCCTGTGTCTTTTCTGCTCACAACCCGCAGCGCAATCAACACAAACCACCTTCCCCAGGCCCCAATTGGTAAGGCAGCATGCAGACCCACCTGTAAAGGCCCGCATTTAGAGATGAAAAGAGGACAGGCATCTGCAGGGCATCCACTCTCTATAATGACCGCCAGCAGAAGGGTGAACATGAAAGTCTGAGTCACTCGCACAGGCCCCCGAGTGAAGCTTTTACTGGGCCTAGACTTGCTTTGATCCCTCCCTTGGAGAGGCCAGGAGGAAAATCGCATTAAAAAGGTGAGGGCGGAAATCTGATTGGCTTTGTGTAAAAATCTGTAATGCCAAGCCTCCATTTTGTTGCTGTCATATAATGCGTAGGCTTGATGAAGCCCATTGCTGCCGGTAGTGTGAAAGTGTGCAGTGGAGTGCACAATATTAGATAGGAGTCAACTTGACCTTGTTGCAATCATTTCATTTGTGACGAGCCATTCATTTAACTTGAAAAATGTCTCTTCCGAAAGTCGATTTGTGTCACTTCGGTTTGATGTGACAGGAAATGAAGCAATTTGTTTTCTCTGAAATTGAGAACAAAATGAGCATATCCACCAGTTTGTGATGGAAATTACTGGCAATTGTGAAGTGGCACGTTGAAGCTGTGGGGTAGTGTTTACCATGAAAACATGCGCGCAACTATAGAGTTCAAACAGATGATGATTGAGGACTGTTTTGTGATGTTTATCTTGAAGTGCATTGTCAATTCCGCCTGATATTAACATGCATTCAGATGCGTCTCTTCTGGCCACTTGTTCAAATTTCATCGAGCCCCTGATTATTTTGTCATGCTTTGCATCATTTTATGTAGCATTAGCTCCTGTGAGCAAGTGCTTTTGAATGAACAAACCTACTATGCGCAGGCAGGCAAGATAATAAAAAGGAAGTTGACTGCAATCACGATATGTAATTTTTTACAATAAGAAAAGTCCAAATACCTTGTTTTGGCACACTTTTGTATTAAAAGCTGTTACAAGTTATTAAAAGTGTTACATTTGTATACAGAGTTTTTTGTTGTTTTAATACATTCCACCGCATGAATCAATTTGATGCATTTTCAATTTTAAAATGATTTAAACCCCTTTACATCTGTATATATTGCCATCCGTTTGCGATTGGATTGAAGAAAATGCATATCAATGCCATAAAAGAATGACACTTAGCATTTGTTTGTATGATTTACTCAGTAAATATACTGGTCAATCTCTTCATATGACACTAGTGAATCAGTAATGTTACTGTTTTCTTCTGAATGAAAAACTTTCAAAAAATGAAATTTTGCCACTAAATTAAATTAGGGTGAAGTACTAAAATGTTAACTTACCATAAAGCAGGGCTCGCAAAATCTGGTTTGAGAATAATGAGTTAAGAAAAAAATTTAATAAAATCCAAATGTCAAAATACTGTACACGCTGCCTGATGGGCTGTTTACTCTCTTCACTTTTTTCAAGCCTGTTTGAACTTTTGTTCTTTCTGTTAAACACAGATACAGATATTTTGAAGAAAATGTTTTATGTTTAAAAGAGAAAGAAACACAAAACAGTCTGAAATGAGTGAAGGGTGAGAAAATAATGACACTATTTTTCAGTTTATGTGAAATACTGTATATATTTGCGTCTTCTCTACGTCACAAACCACTATGTATAAAAATACAAATAACCTGTAACAATGTTCACTTAATATCTTTTTGGTTATATAAAAAAAATTATAAATAAAACCAAAAATTTAAATGAGATTATTTTGGTTATTTAAAAATGAATATATAGCCTGTAACAAATGTCATGATATCTTTTTTTATTTAGCAAATGTATGTTTTTGTTTTTATTTAATAAATAATGTCTTTTCTATATAGACTACTTTATGTGCGGGCTACCAAAAACTGAAAAGTGCCTGCCCAACGGGCTAACAGGAATTTAGAAATTTTGCGAGCCCTGTAAAGCTACAGACAAATGCAAAAATTACAGAAACTAAAAATTCAAAAATGATGAAGTTGAATTAAGACTTAATTTAAAATTGCAATAAGCAATTTGGTAAAGTCTGATGTGAGTAAGGACTGTTTGTCAAACTGCCAAAATGTAAGCAATAACACAACTGAAGTATTATAAATGTGGTTCATGTGATTTGTGAACCATACTGAAAGTCGTACAAAGGCTTTGTAGACCAAACAGAATAATGTGTTTTGACTTTATGCACTGATAGTTTTTTACTCCAGAGAAATGTAAATCATTGAGGAGTGAGTGTGGAGATTTGGTTCTGTGTGATTTGTTAACGGATCATTTAAAATGACTTTTTAAAAATCTTCAGTTCATTTTTAAGATGCTTTTATTGTCCTTTATGATTTTTTAAAGCCAATTCAATTAGTTTATATTCAATAAGAGTATTTTTATAAAAGAACACAACTGAAATCGCCTTTTTGTTCTTAAGGGTTTATCCACGAAACTCCACGAAAAAATTGGCAAGGCAAGTTTATTTATATAGAGCATTTCATACACAATGGTTATTTTAAGTGCTTAAAGACACTACCAATTTCACTACCGTTTTCACCAAAATACTGAAAACACTACCATTCCAAAGCAGTAGTTGGTCATGTCACTTTTTTAAAGAGATACCTTACGTCTGTACAAATACGATGCTGTGGTTTAACATGGTTGTTTTTGGTTGTTTATGTAGTGATATACATGACGTCACAGTTTTCACAAAAAACTGAACTCATGAAAGCCATTGAGGTCATGTCAGTCAGAATAAATAATGCGTAAATGATGATAGAATTATGACTCTAGGACTGAGCTGTTCTTTCATAATGTAAAGAAGCTGACTGTCTAGTTTGGCTGTAATTGCTATGGGTTTGATATCAGCATGATTTAGTAGTGCAGTTAAGGCTATTGTTCTGATCTTGCTGGTCAAGGGTGCTAATGAACAGCTGATAAAGATCAAAGTGCTTTGTTCAGCTCATGTCTTCTTGCTATTGCGTTTGATGATCCCGGTACAGACACTCCTTGTAAATAGTCACAATGTTGTGGAAGAACAGATGCATGTATGGCTAACACACAAATCTGTGGATTATTTCCTTCCCCGTTCAATACCCTAGTGCTGTTCTCCTCCAATCAGGCATCAAGATGGACAAATGGCACTGCTTGCTCCCAGCTAAGAGATGCCAGTCATGCTATGCTTGGGCAGCATGGGTTCATCCTTGTCGTCGCCATGGATACCTTCTTACTGTCCCCATAGGATAGGCTTCCCCACACAAATTTTGAATTCAAGTAGAAATGCTAGACTCACTTTGCACACGAGTTTGCATGCAGAACTTGTCATTATGCACTCTCACACACATCTGTTTGCCATCTGTGTTGAACCAAAAAGACCCCTTGGTATCGCCGGGCCACTTTAAAGTCACCTTTGAGACCTTTTCAGACTCAAACCCAGCATTAATCTAGCTTTAAAAACATATTAACTTGATCCATATGCAGAATTGCATATATTTCTGGGCACTTATTTTTTATTGCGGATGATTCACCATAATCATTGCAGACAGAAAAGTAAACAGAAATCAGTCTTGTATTAATACATTAGGAGCTGAAACTGATCTGTCTACCCTCACTTCCTTTGACAGTACTATACTATACATGTATACAGTACTTTACTATAATAAATACTTTGACACATGGCTAAATAAATGAGTTAATTTTAGGATGTTTACACATGTTGTCATGCAAATTACTGGTCAAAATGCATAGTTTTTTTGTGAAAATAATGCTATATAGAGTACATAGAATATGTAATCTGTAAAATCAAACATTTATTCATGCTTCATACTATGCATTATCATACTGTACCATGATAACCAAACTAACAAAAATGTTGACTTACATTTGTTATTGTTTTAATTTAGGTAAATGCTTTATTATTTTAATATTAGGCATTTATCGCTCCCTAAAATGCAAAAAATTATTATCAGTGTTGGACATCATTTTAATCCATCCCTTTTAGGCTTATAGGGACACTCAACTACACTTGTATTCACAACAGCACATTTGTACAGAAACCACAGTGATAATCAAAATTCTTGCCAATTTGGGCAGTTTGCAT
Organism: Danio rerio; assembly: GCF_052040795.2. NCBI lineage: Eukaryota > Metazoa > Chordata > Actinopteri > Cypriniformes > Danionidae > Danio > Danio rerio. The sequence goes on from NC_141024.2 coordinate 21,713,981, forward strand.
GAATATGACTATTATTAACAAATGGCGAGCTATTATGAAATGTTTCCTGTGCTCCCTTTGAGCCAAGTGGAAAATTCAACATTCTAACTACAGTATTTGGACACTGTTTCTGAAAGCACACTTAGTGAGGATCAATCTTGCACCGCAGCTACTATTTTAAAAACGAAAATGCTACTTTGTTCTCTCAAGACACAAAAGCTGAATGAAAACCCCCAAAAGCTCCCGAATTGCTTTGGAAAAATACAAGACAGGATGTGACTTCTTTGATAAATAGCAGTGCACCGACTAAAGTGGCTCATGGTGACCCTACCTGACTGATTTTTCAAAGCAAAATTCAGAAGTTGGTTGTGTTCTGAGGGTAAACCATAAGAAGCTTAGAGGATTAGTTCACACCAAAAATGTTTAATTCTGTGATTAATTACTCACCCTCATGTCATGAGACCACTCACTGAAGACACATAGGCTGTTTCTCAATTCCAAGAACACAGAGAACGGACTTGCTTTCTCGTGGAGACTGTTTTTGCCAGGTCACTTTGGAAGAACGAACTCGGGAGTCCGCAAGAACAGAGAACGCGTCCTGTGAGAAATAAGCTGCGTTCTTCTTAATGGTCACATGACCTTCACGCATTTTTAAAGGACAATTATTTAAACATTACAGCATTCATTCAGCTTTTATTGTTTCTATCTTTTTCAATATATACAGCATGCACAAAAGCCTTACTTTGCACAATAAAAATAAAATTGTTCATATTTTAATATGCATTTCAGCAAACAAACTCCCTTAAGGTGTTTTTGCTTTTGTTATGATTTTCATGTTAATGTTTACTTTCACTGTCTCATTCAGGGAAACTTCTAAGATAATTAAATTACATCTTTCAACTTTAATAATTAAAATGCTGCACAACACACCTCCTTTATCAGCCGCAGTGACTTCTGGGACTTGTAGTATTATGTAATAGTACAGTGCTTCTCACAAGTTTGAAATATACTTGTAGTGGAAGCCAGATTGAAAGAGACCTTTTACCCACAGCACATAAATGACCAACTACATGCGACAAACAAAAAGAAAATGTTTTTTTTTTTTAACTGTTTACTTGTTTTAATTTTAATTTTTATTTTATTCTCTCTCTCCAGTTCAGGTTGCTTTATTGGCATGACATTTTGTACAGTATTGCCAAAGCATTTTAAATATGTTTAAAGTATGCTATGTAATATATTAACCTAATTAAATTAATAAAATATATAGCAAATGAGAAATAAATTAGAAAAAAGTACTAAAAACAGACAATATCTCTAAAAATATGTAATAATTATAAATGTAATGTATTTAAATAAGGCTAATTAGTTGATTAACCATTTCTAATGGTGTACAAATATTTTGCAGCCAGTTTAGATGTCATTTTGTTCCCTCCGAGTATATAGTAAAGTTTTTTTTTTAAGTCGTTTATTAAAGAATTAATTATTCACTTGCTTTCACGGCTGTGAACGCACAGTCAGCTGTGAAGCCAAGCAAAAGTAGGTTTAAATAAAAAGGTAATTTAAAAACGCATACAGTTATGACCCATTTCAAAAGCGAAAGCCGAATACTGGACATTAAGAGATTTAGAAATCCCAGCAGGATGCATTATAAGTGCCAAAAAGGTGCGTCTCTGTGAGTCTGCAGAGCATGTGACTGTCTGAGGGAGTGTTGACAGTTTTCGCACACACAGAATCAACAGTAGCCTATGAAACGGGTAAATGAGGCGGCTGTTAATATACCTGGGTGGCCCGCCCAGGTAAATCTGTGTGAAGCACTGTAGCACTTGTAGTACAAGAACTGTGCTGAAGTCTGCATAGACGCGTCTTTTATAATTAAAAAACGCATCCGGGAACTTTCATGTGTTCTTCATTCTTGAGATTTGGAACTGAACTTTGCCGATTGATTATGACTTTACATGAGAACACAAGGATGCAAAAATGATAAAGAACGGATATTGAGAAACAGCCATGGATTGTTTTGAGGAAGTATTTAGTACCTTTCTGGTCTTTAAACGAGTTAGACCATTGCTTTCTTTGTAGGAAGAAGGAGCAGATCTTAATTTGTGTTCTGCCGATGAACTAAGGTCTCCAGGATTTGTAATTAGAAGATGGTGAGTAATTATTTTATCACAATTTTCATTTTTGGATGAACTATTTCTAACCCTTTAGAAATTGTGAGTAAACTCACTTGCCATGCTTTAAAAGCGACAAGTTGACTTTACTTAAAGTTAGTTGTAATTGTTAATTTGACTTCATTTTTAAAATTATGCACATGTTTACTTACTTTACTCTCTTTTATTAAAGTAAAAGTCAACTAATCGATCATCACAGTGTATTCGATTTCATGCTAAATTTTTTTCAGTCAGCTATTTATGCACTGAGACCTGGTAATGCCTTCGGATTTCATAAACCGTTAATATGGTGTAGCGCTCCTCATTTTTTGTAAATGAGGAGCGCTTGTGAATTGGCTGTGAAATTGGCCATGCAGCTGAGCCCTTTTCTCCCCAAACCCATGGATAATGATCGCTTAAGATGAAACGAGAGAGAAAAACATTGTTGGCAGCAGACTCCTACTGCACTTCATTTACATATCTTTTATGAAAGGACACAACTGTAGACGAGTTGGTAATCTTGAACTTAAAACTCACAAGCCACATTGCACTGCTACTCTCTGACGGCCATTCTCTCGTCTCACTTCCCCGTTGTTTATCTTTTCTTTCTCTGAAAATGCAGTCCAGGGACCACAGTTCTGTCACAGTCGATCAGCATTCACGCTTTATTTTTCCAACCATCCACATCCATATTCATAGTCATCAGCCGCTGGACAAGCGCTCTAAGAAAGTTGATGTATATGGCAGAATAACAATCACTTTTGGTCACATCACTCCTACAGCAGGGTCTAAAGCTCAGCAGAAATGAGGAGGTAGGCGATGAGAATCTGTCATCCTTGGACATAACAGAGCCCACTGTCAGTTGGCCCGTACCTAGCAGAGCGTAAAGCTTGTCTCCACAAACAACAACAACCATCGTATTCCTTGCCATGTCTGCTGACGCCCTTTGCCAGGAGACCAATCCACCAGAGATTATTTGACACCTCCTGTTTAATCTCCTTTGTACTGTCTGGCTAGTCCCAGGGAAAAAATATGATTTAGATACAATGTGGCTGTTCCAGTGACAAAATTGTGACCCGGTGGAGCCAGGTTGGTCATGGGAGGTAGATGTGGTGATTCCAGGCTTTCAGACGGGGGATGCAGGCACCCAACTCGAATGGATTTGTTCCTGCAAAGCTTTTGGCAATAACAGTGGGTGTCGTGCAGTGGGTTGGAGCAAATACCTCCCCGATGCGCCTCCTGCCAGGTGGTTTGGAGATGGCTGTTACCCACTCCTCCTCCAGCACGCCTTTCTTCCCACCCAGACTGGTTTCTTAATCAGGAGATCTCTGCACAATAAACCCTTGTATTTAAAGTAAAGCATCTCATTACTCAAATGCCAGTGGCACAAATTGGAAGTGCAAAAATAATGTCAGGTTTCCAAATTATCATAATTTACTTAAAGTCTGAAGTCTTGCTGAGCTTTAAGAGACTTCAGAGATTGTTCTTCCTTTCTATTTTAGAGGGTTGACCATGGTCATTTATTTTGTTGCACGCTGGATTAGACTGTTATTAGCACTAGTCAACCTTAATACTTCATTTTATGGTGTATCATTATGGTTTTGTTGCCTCAGTTGATCTGCTTGGAGAAAATACTTTGTAGGCTTTTAGCTTTTAAATATGTTTAAGAAAAAAGTTTTCCTGGATTTTTGACGCTTTCTCCAAGAATCCAGTCATATTTTTGTGGTCGTATTTTGCTTGGTTAACCTACTTGCTTGATTTTATTGTAGAATATTTTTCCCATTTACAATTTGTCATTCTCTTATCTGTGTTTGTGGTGACGGCCTCATCAATGCATGTCTAATCTCTTTTTGAAACTTGATTTGAAATCATTTTTTCATAAGCATTGTCTCCAGAATTGTATTAGCAAAAAACAAATCCCATTCTTAATGAAACCTTGATTCAACACTAATTTGCGCACTGTTTAACATGTTACATGTCTTACTGCAGTAATAAGAGTAAATTATGTATGATCACAACTACCAAATCCTTTTCTGAATATGTTTGTGTTCTTCTCCAGTTAAAATCATCAAAGAAAAGAAAACAAGTTTTTACTGTTTCATCTAGTCAGCTATATTGGCATTTTCGAGAGCTTTGTTTGATTGAAGGTTTTATAGGAAAATAAATAAAATCCAAAACCATGAAGAATTGTTCATGGTGTTCGACTGCATTTATGGCTTCAAAATTCAGAGAAAATTATTGTCTAACATATCCAGGTTGTTGTGTGTTTTATAGATGCCTGCATATTTCTACTCAAGTTGTTTTAATATCTTATTTTTTATATCAAAGGCAAATATATGTAGCATTACAAGTTGTTAATGCTTAGTGACAAAGATAATAACCAAACTGTGATCAACGCTTTTTGTGTGTTTTCTGAAAGCCAATCATTTGTTTGGATGTAGTTTATTTACAAGCATCCAACTAGTGCTTTTTTCTAGGGAAAACATTCATTTGTCCCTAATGGATGTGGCTGTGTACTAAGCCAGTGGCTTGTTTTAGCTGATCACGTGATCTTGGAGACAGGTACCCAGTGCTCTGTTTTCTATGCACTCTTTTCTCTCTAGAGATTGTCTTTCCTCCCACACATATTCGAGTGGTCCATTCTCTCACTCCCCTTGTTTTGTGAGAGAGACTCTTTACCTGTTTTCTCCATGATCAGACCAATGACAGAATTGTTGTTTAAATCTAGCCACATGCATTGTGTTTGGCCATGTCTGATGTTTTTCGAATCTCGTTCATTTGAGTGTGAATCATCCCTGAAGTACGTTGAGTAAGATGTAAACATCGCTTTCTTTATTAAGGTAAATCCTGTTAACTCAGATGGCACTTCCAGCGGAGGACAGAACTCTTCTCTAGAATAAAAGGCTGCCTTGAATATACTGCAATGCCAGAAGTATTTGCTTTAAAACAGAGCTTCAATGGATGGCCTCAAGTCTGCTATTGTGAGGCTGATGAAATGCAGGCAGAGCACTTTTGAAAAGACAAAATTCAATACAGAATATTTTAGTTTCTTTTAAGGTTATGATGAACAAGGACAAATGCATTGAAGGGACAGATGGATGAGAACATATAAACAGGACGAATGAGTCATTTTCAAGACTCATTCAAGGTTTTTTATTGACAATACTGGTAATTTTAACTTAAATCATTGGTGTTTTTTCATTCACATTTGTCCTAAAAGCTTACTAAATTTATTTTTTGTTTCAACTACATTTATTTTTTCACATTATCAAGTAGAGGTAGAGCATAAGTTTGTTCTTAAACAAGAAAAAATATTTTAGATTTGTAGCATAATTTAGAGGATAATTTATTATTACATGTCATTTTTATAATAATGTTAGGGCTTTTCACACTGCACTGAACCGCATATTATCATCATTTTTAACATTGTTTCTACATCTGGGCAAAGAAACATTGGTCACACTTTTTTTGAAGGTCCACTAGTTGAATTTAAGTTACATTGCATCTAAATGCCAACTAATTCTAATTAGAATGTTAGTAGACTGTTAGGTTGGGGTTGGGGTTAGTGTAAGTTGACATGTACTTGCAAAGTTTCTTACAGTCAGTTAAATGTCTGTTGAAGGAGCAGTATCAACAGATATTAAGCAGACACTCTACTAATACTCAAATGGACCAAATAAAGTGTTACCAATACATTTCACACCATTGTTTTTCAAGTAGTCTTAGCGCTATTTTTTTCCGTAGCAGGGTTAGAAACTCAGCATTGAGGTTTTTAGTTGGTTCATTGTGAAACAGAGCAGTGTTTGCTTGTTACTTCTGGAGACTTGGCAACAGACAGCCAATCAAAAACTGAGTAGCATAGCTCATGTCATATCAGTAACAGGAAATGTGCATTGTATAAACAACAGCAGGTGACAGAAAAGTTAAAAATGTCAAAAACTGTGGAAAATTGGAGGCAAAAGAAGAGATGATGTGTATGTTTTCTTGCCTTTGTGTGTCTAATGAAGCTTAAAACAACTAAAGACCTATTCTGTGGCATTTTCTAAATAACTGGCAAGACACAGGAAAAGCCGTGTAAACAGGTTGCCTGCTGTTCTTCCAATCAGTGAGAGTGACATGTTAACATTCATGCAGATACTGCATTGATGTTAACCCTGGGTTTAGGAATGTATAGTATGAAGCATCTCTTAGTGAATTAATACTTGATTGTTAACAACAATAACAATTAACATAATGTCATCCTTTCTTGTTTAATTTAACTTTTGACCCTCAACAATGAAATATCAAGGTAAAAAAAACATTAAATAAAAAGAATAAGAGCATTATTTCAGTCAAAAAATTATTTCAGTCCGACTGATGTTCACTATACATTCCTGAAGAACTTTTTTCAGTAATCCCAATAATTGTGTTTTACAGATCTTATGTATGCTTCTAGCTATAGGACCGTTTTAATACAGATTTGCAGGTCTGGCATTTTGCTTTAACAGAACCAGACTGAGATGAAAACAGGAAAGCTTAAGTAAGCTGCTGCTCTTGACTTTTGCCATAGTACTGGCAATGATATACTGTACAATTAATGGGCACTGTAGGTGTGTAGGTGTATGTGTCAGTGTGTGCATGTGGGGTTGATGGAGGATGAGGTGAACTCCTTAAGACTTTTTTGCAGAAAGAATGGGAAAAAATTACATTACTTGGTGTCATTAGTCCCCAAACATCATTTAAGTGTTGTAAAAAGGAATGGCAAAAGTGATAAATTATTTACCGTTGCAACTTTGTTTAAATTAATATAGCAAGAATCAAAATTGTAATACGTGTTTATTTTGAAAAAAAAAAACTATTAAAATCCTTAGGAACATATGTTTGTTGGGTTGTCTGCAATGAAATACAAGTCAAAGTAAATTTAGAAATCACTACGTTCTTTTTTTTTTTTTTTTTTTTTGCGTTTTCCAAACTGTCCCAACTTTTTCAGATTTGGGGTTGTAAAATGGGTTTGATCAGAAGGTAAAGATTATGTCCACACTCAAATGGTTGAGTCAGAAGTATTGAAGCATTAACATACATTAAAAAGAAAGAAAGGAAGAAGAAACATGAGATTTCTCTCTGTATTTTTACTTTTTTGTTTTTTAAATAGAAGTTTTATGTGTTCCCTAGACATTATACTTACTGTATATTGGTCTATTTTTATTGGTCATTTTATATCTGTGTGGAGCTTGCATGTTCTCCCCATGTTCGCGTGGGTTTTCTCCTGGTGCTCCGGTTTCCCTCACAAGTCCAAAGACATGCAGAATAGGTGAATTGGGTATGCTAAAATTAACCAAAGTGTATGAGTGTGTGTGTGTGTGAGAATGAGAGTGTATGGATGTTTTCCAGTGATGGGTTGCAGCTGGAAGGGCATCAGCTGCTTAAAACATATGATGGATAAGTTGGTGGTTCATTTCACTGTGGCGACCCCAGATTAATAAAGGGAGTAAGTCGAAAAACCTGCAGAAAACTTGCTGATAGAATAAAGAAATTGAAATTCGAGACTTTATTCCTCATTGAAAGTCACTAAACTTAAAGTTGTAGACCAAATTTAAAGATCAATGCAACTGCAATGTGCAGTATACTTGAAAGGGGATGTTTGTCTACTTACACGGCAGGGGATATTTGAGTTGATTGCCAAAGACAATCCTGCCTTATTAGCCAAAAACATGGAAAGGATTCCAAAGCTGTGGCACGCTCGCGATTTAACACAAACGTTTGAGTTCATAATTACTCACCCTTGGAGCTGTCATTACAGAAGAGGGGCAGAGGATGGCAAATGTGTCACGTCGGGATAAGTAATCCAGGCACGCGGCTGAAATCGCTTCTTAACTGGGTGCGGCGTGTCTTTCCTACAGACTTATGATTCTTGCACAGCGGCATGTCAAAGAAGGATGGGTGGGGGGTGGCCTTGAGGAGAAAACAGATTTAAAAAGTCATAGAAAAAGAAGAGAAATGGATAGACTCAACTGGCGACAATAAAAGGCATCTCACTGTTCTTATTTGTCATCCATTCCTCCATCAAACCACTCACTAGGCTCCCCTCAGTCGATTTATATTGCACTGTGGCCCTGACGTTCACACACACACACACACACACGCACTCCGTTTGAAATGAAAGGCCACTGCGAGCACAGCGTATGACTTGTGAATGGCATTCTTCTGAAGCCAGAAAACCTTGTCTCAGGGGAGTGGCAGCGGGGAGAGATGGAAAGGCTTTTTGTTGGCTGAAGAGAAACTCGAATCTGCGAATGAGAGCAACTCAGTGGAAATCAGCAGGGTGGAGTGACACATTCGCTCAAATGAGCCGTTTTTGTCGTCCTGTATCAGAATATCAAATAGCTGGAGATGAATGTTGGTCGACATCGAGAGAAGAAAGAAGAAAAGAAGATAAGGCACAGATTCATTTATTACCGGCTGTCACGCTGTGCCCTTCTCAAGTCATCGAGAGTGATGCACACAACGCCACAAGGTTATTTTAGTAAACGAAGACTAAAACTATTGGTCAAAAAAACATTCTCGTTAACTAAAATAATAAAACAATTTCGCAATAAATTAAAAGCTAAATAAAAATGTAAAACTGAAAATAATCGAAAGTAACAAATCTAAAAATTACCATAAATAAATACATACAATTAAGTTATCGTTTTCAGATTTAATAACCACTTATTTTATGATGGAAAATCTGACCTGGGGCTGTTAAACCATTTTTGTAATAGCGCTTTAACAGACAAATCAGATTAGTCAAGCACGTATATGTACAAAAAACATAAAATAAAGTAGGCATGTTAACTGCAAATAAACATATAAACGTATCTTTTATATAAAAAAAAGTGTTGTTACAATACTAGAATTTCCAACTTCGTTACGATAGCTTAAAAATATCGATATTCAATACTATTTTCAATACTGATACAGGATTTTTTTACTTCGATAAGATAGCTTGAAAAAATATTAATATTCTACACCATTTTCGATACCATGGGGAACTAAATTTGCAACTAAACCATATAATGTTTATATCAGGTACGTCTGCAGTCCAAAAAGCAATAAATAATATTTATTTTCTGATTAAAACAAGTGTTATTGTTAGCGTTAAAATCTTAATACTATTTTTAATTATTAATCTTCCTGTTGGTAAGAAGAAAGAGTATGAGAGAGTAAAGCCAGTGTGGATAAAAACCAAAGGTGTGATTGTATTATTTTAAATACTTCAGTATCGATATATTGTTATTTATCAATATATCGATATTTTTGACAGCATAACTATAAAGAAGTTTGTCTGAATTTTTCACAATATTGACTTGGATACATTTAAATTGCATCTGTGATTAAGGGTTCAGTGTTTGTGAAGTGTATTGTGTTCAGCTCTGGTGTTTCTCCAGCCAAGGTCTTATGCTTTGGACACAGGCGTTAGAGGTCTGCGAGGGATGGCTCCCAATCAGTTCGGAGGCTGTTAGCCAGCTATTCCACAGTGATTGCAGCATGACGTGCCAGAGCTGGAGCTCAATGCTTGTCTGACAATCACACCCTCATCATCCCTCTGACAACCTGCTCTGCTTCACTCAGGGTGAAAGCTGCCCAAGCCATTTCTAAACATAATGATCGGTTTCTTTTAGCAAATATCGCTGGCTGCATTTCAGCATTTTATGATGTGATTTTGCCTAATGAGTGCAAATTCTGAGGCAAATTACCCTTTTTAGGTTTGAATATTTCATTATTAATAAAACTATAGGCTGCTGTTATTTGCACTGACATGAAGATTGCAATGTCAAAAGGGGAGATGGCTTTATTTATAAATGTTAATTAGGTTTAAAACTAATGTTTTATTCATTTCCTTTATTTATTCTGAGATTACTGAGAGTTCAGTTTTTAATTGAGAATATGTGCTTGTTTCTATAAATTAATACATTCATTACAATTTAAAGCTGAAACAAGATTAAGATTAGATTAGAAGAAAAAAGCATTTACAAAGATTTTTCAGAAGTACATTGCATTTATATATTGTTCAATCATAATTAGTCATTAAGAACTGGTTTGATGAAACAATAATTTACAATCTTTTTTGATTTGTAGTTGTTGCTACTACTACTGCTGCTACTACTACTATTACTACTACTACTACTACTACAACTACTGCTTCTACTTCTACTACTACTACTACTAAAACTGCTGCTTCTACTTCTTATACTACTACAACAACTACTACTACTATTGCTACTTCTTCTACTTCTACCACTACTACTACTTCTACTATTACTACTACTGATTCTACAATCACTATTACTACTATTACTTCTACTACTACTTCTATTGCTACTACTACTTCTACTACTACTAATACTAATACTTTTAATAATATTAATAATAATAAACACCCATACACATTCACACACACATTATTATTATAATTATATTACTACTATTATTATTATTATTGCATATTTTTTGTTCTCCAATTATCAATACTATGATATTATTACTATTATTAGTAGTAGAACTAGTTGAAGTATTAGTATTGTAGTTGTAAAGCATTTTTCATTTTAAGTAGTGCAGCATAATTATAAATTATTTAAAATTTTATTTAAACGTTAGGTACATTATTGTTGATTTTAATTTATTTAAATTAGTTACATATTTGACACAATACATTTATTAAATTATTTAAATTAAACACTAGATAAAATATGTCAATGTTGTTATTGATGACAATGGTTTTCATAAGTTTTTATTCTTTTTTTTTTGTATTATTGACTGGTAGTTCCTTTATTTTATTGATAATTTGTTGGATAGTTACAAAACTTGTTGGCTCTAGCACTTGTAGTGGTAATGCAGGGTTCTTATCCCGCATAGCTTTATTTATTTTGACTGTATGTCAGCAGATCTGAAACAACAGAAACATTTGTTTGCATTTTGTTTGAGTGGTTTCACTAGAATGGATAGCGAGCCGTGAAAAATCGATAACTGGAGTGTGCAGAGAGAACATTGCTGCTGTCGCTTTCCGCCACTGATGACAGCATAAAACATTAAAAATAAATTCTGGCACCAAATCTCTACTCAATAGAACACAGATGCAGTGAAACTCCTGCTGCACAATTGTATGTGCTTTTTCTTTTTTCAGACACATTTCTGAAGTGAGCCATTTTGCAGAGTGGTGGGGACAAAATTGGCCCAGGCTAAAAGTGGTGCGACCATTCTAGATGACACCTTTGACTATAACATTACAAAAGCTTCAAAAAATAAAACACAATTCCTGCTCTCGTTTTGGGTTCGCTATCTTTGGAAATAGTTTAGGATGTGTCTGTGTGCTGCATGGGCCTACATGCACACCAGTAGACATAACTGGGTCTTGGGTGTCTTCCTGGATAATCATCAAATGGATGCCCTGTCACAATTGGCAGTAGCAAGTCACATGAGTCAGAGAGCTCTGCTGCTCAAAGCTCAGACTGCATTACAATCGCAATATCTCTGCTGTCATACACACTACTGCTCCTACACAGCTTTTAATCAAAGGCCATTGAGTTGTTGTCTCCATGTCTTGTGCTTGTTTTTACATATCCAGGTTTGAAACCAATTAAAAGACACGGATTGAGTTTAATCCCCTTTCCTCAATGGTGAAATACATGGATATGAAATTTATCACAGTGCCATCTGCAGCGGTTGGACTGGCTGGCCTCATGATAGTACGGAAATGCGTTCTGACTGCTTGTAGACTGATGTGATTCAACATGGGCTTTAGTTATTTTACAGTCATTGACCTTTCAAGGAATGTTGTGCACAGGCATGTAATGAGAAATGCTAAACGTGTGGTTAGTATAGATGACTGAAGAAGAACAAGGTATGTGAATGTTGCTTTGACTATGATCAATGTGCACTCTTAAAAATAATAGTTCAGTTACTGCTTTTTACAGAAAACACAACATTTTGTTTTTATTATGGTTGCACATTATCAATATCTGTATGACAAAAATAAATGTATTTTATTTACTTTAACCAGTATTTTCAGATTCATTTGCTCTGACTTTTAAAAAAAGATGACTGTATGTCATACAACCCTACCATGGCAAGGTGCAGTAACTACACATTTGGTCAAAATTGATTTCTACAGTCTGTTGGTTCAATCAAGCCTATATAATACACAAGAAGTCTTATTCATGTAGTTTTGAATAGAGAAAATGGCAAATGAAGCCCCGCATATTAGTACAGGAGCCAATCATTGATTGCTATAAACTGAGGATTCTCCAGGGGAGAAAAAAACAAAACAGCCAGGGCTCTATTTTAATGATGTAGGCGTAAGGTTCAAAGCACAGGGCCCAAAAGCATTAAGAGCATGTCCGAATCCACTTTTGCTATTTTAAGGAGGAAAAAATACGCTTTGCACCGTGCACATGGTCTAACAGGGTTGAGTTTAATCTCTTAATGTTATGGGTGTGTTTTGAGAATAAACCAATCAGAGCTTTATCTCACATTCCCTTTAAGAGTCAGTTACGTCGTGCCAAAGCGCTTTTGCTATTTACATGGCGGACTTTGAAAGTGGAAAAATTTTCTTGAAAGAAAACAGTTTAACAGACCATCTAAAATAATATTTTTTGTAAGATTTTATTCATTTAATTCTTTTTTATTTGTAAAGATATTTGTGTATTGGTGTACATCATGCATGTTTAAGCAATGTGTAAGCAAGGCGAACAACTCAGAACAACTTAAAAACAGCTTGTTATGCTGCTTGATGTTGCAAACTGACATTTTCTTATTATATTATTCTGCTTAGTCTATATAGTTATGCAAACATTTGTTTGTAGAGCAAGTAGTTTGACCATTTTCTGATGTTTATTATTTCTATTCGTTTCTGCCATAGGGAACTAAATCGGAATTTCTGCATTGAAGAATAAGGTCAATAGACTAAACATTATCACCTGAAAATGCCATTTAAAATCCCTATATTATATTAATGGAGGTAAAAACAAAATAAAACATTTTATTTACTAAATAAATGAATGAAAGGATGTGACAAATGTGTCTAAATGTGCTTAGATTACTTTAAAAAAAAAAAGAAACCTAATGCCAAGTAGGGCCTGATATTCTGTTAATATAAGTTTTGAAAAACAAAAAAAGTTTATATTCCAATATAATATGTTTTTAGTAAAAACAAAAATATGCACATGATATCAACATGCATTTTCAACACTGCAGATTGTGGGGAGTAAAATGAGTCAATATAAAAAAAGAGCTGAAAAAAATGAATCTTTAAAGATCACTAAATGATGTAGCTGAGCTGGACTACATCTAACAGAATTTAAACATCTAAAATGAAACAGAATGCTGAATAAAACTACCATATTAGGCCAAATGTTGCCAAATTTAACATTGCCATTTCTTTCTGATTTTAGTACGACCCATTTTCAGCTGCAAAAATACATTAACAAGGATGCGGCTGCTTCCAAAAGCGAAACAATGAAGTAGAGCTGAACTGAAGGAATGAAACAGAATGAGGGATGAAGAGTCATGAAAGGAAACTGTATCAGACAGGGATGTTGAATGACAAGTCATCTTTTCACAGCCACAGACATAAAAAAGCAGCTGAAAGTAATTAACTGGTGAGGTAGACAGCAGACAAACGGGCATTGGGGAGCGTTATTGTGGCGCTCGTGTCGTTTGTTTCGAGAGCATGTCTGTAGGAGCTGTCAGATTGCTGGCGCTTCATTGATTGGTGGGCAGGGAGACTGGGCTTTCTCATGCTTACAGCCTCTGCATTATACAGGATGATTTACACGCCGAAGCAGCTGTTCGTTCTGGCAGTGGTTCAGACCCCACATAAGTAGTTTCAAAGCAACTCTAATGGACTCAAAGCTGGAACACGACCACAGCCAGCCAACCGGGACAAGTGATACCAAAAGCACACCGCAAACTGTGGGTCAACAGCAACGACATTCACAAACACTTTTTGTTTGTGTATTGATATATGAAGAGTTCAGATGCAAAAACCTTTAAATGCCATTTGAAATGTTCCCGTAAAATAAACATTTTTCTCAGCCTACTCTGTTTATGTTCAGTTATTTCACTTTAAAAGAAATGAAAAGAACTTATTTGTCACTATCAAAGTAAAATGGCTGAGCCAAAATACAGGAGTCTGGGGAAAATGCTAATTTTAGAAGAAAATATCAAATGGCTTTTAGAGATTTTTGCATCTAAACTCCTTTATATATATATATTCTGGAGGACCATTTGCAGCCAATGGTTCAAACATTGTTTTCTCAAGGTAGTGCCCTTTATCAGTATGATAATGCACCAATACACACAGCAAGACTGGTTACAGAGGGTTTTGATGAACAAGAAAGTGCAGTTTAACATTTCCCACAGTCACCAGATTTAAGTAGTGTTGAGCCAATTTGGGGTTGTTTTGGAGGAGCGAGTCAGGAACTTTTTTCCTTCACCAGCCATAATTCTGCAAGTAGAATAGTTTAAAGTCCTGCTGGCCACTGTGTAGAACTTCTATCTGCCATTCCCAAAATGAACTGATGCTGTATTTGCTGCATAAGGAGTTTTAGGGCATAAAGATCTGTGTCCCTTCTGCCTGAGTAAAGAAGTGTGAAAAGTTCATGGCCTGGGTGAGAGGAGTCTTGAATGATGTTACCTGCCTGTTTTCTCATTCTGGAGATGTACAAGTCTTGGAAGTTGGACAGTTGCACACCAATAATCCTCTCCACTGCCCTGACACTCCGCAGCAGCCTGCTTATGTTTGATTGGTGGCTAATCTGAACCAGGCAGTAATTGAAGAACACTGAACTGACTCAATGACGGCAGAATAAAACTTTGTCAGAAGCTTCTGTGGCAAGTTTGAATTTCCTCAGCTGGCGAAGGAAGTAGAGCCTTTGTTAGGCCTTTTTCACAATGGACTCGATGTGAGTGTCCTGGGAGATGGTGGTGTTCCAGAACCTAAATGACACCACTGCTGCCAAAGTGCTGCCTATGATGGTGAGTGAGGAGAGAGCAGGAAGGTTTCTCCTGAAGTCCACAACCAACTCCACTGTTTTCAACTTGTTCAGCTCCAGGTTGTAAAGACTGTACTAGACAGCCAGCTTCTTAATATCCTGGATGAGCCCAATGACTGTGGTGTCATCTGCAGACTTCAAGACCTTGAAAGAGGGGTTTTCTGCATTGCATTTGTTGGTGTACTGACAGAAGAGCACCTGGGCAAAGGATACATCCCCTTGTGGCACCGGTGCTTGTGGTGTGGGTGTTAGATGTAAAGTTTGAAGTCTGTCTGTCTGTCAGGAAGCTAATGATCCACTGACAGATGGAAGTGGGCACAGACAGCTGGCTCAGTTTGGTCTGGAGGAGTGCTGGGATGATGGTGTTGAACACTGAGCTGAGTCCACAAGAAAGATTCTTGCATAGGTCTCTGCTTTGCCCAGATGTTTTAGGATGCAGTACAGTCCCATGTTGACTGTATCATTCACTGACCTGTTTGCTCCGTATGTAAATTGAAGCAGGTCTGTTAGGGGTCCAGTAATGTCCATCAGGTGTAGCGGCATCAGTTTTTCAAATGACTGTATGACCACAGATGTTAAAGCAACTGGTGTGTGGTCGTTTAGTCCTGTGATTTATGGTTTCTTGGGTACAGGGATGATGGTGGGATGTTTGAAGCAGACAGGGACTTTGCAAACTTTCAGTGATCTGTCGAATATTAGGGCGAAGATGGAATAAAGCTGGACAGCACAGGCTTTTAGACAGACCATGGAGACACTCTGTGCCTTTGGCTTTACTTGTCTTCTGTTTTCTAAAAAATCTGATATTCTTTTACAAATGAGTTTCTTATCAGTTGATAAAAACGTTTTTTGTGCTTAAATTTAAATTTGTACATATGAATTTTGAAAAATATGAAAATAGAAATCAATTATATATAAATATATACAATAATATAATTATATTATATTATAATTTGATGTTGTGGTTAAATAAATGTTTTGGTGAGCATAAGAAACAAACAAAACAAACTAAAGGCATTTTTAAAGTTAATTTTACCCACTTTTGAATAGTAGTGTATTTATTATAACAATTTATTTAAATGGTAAACATGCATTGTTGTTTTTGGTCTGAATCAAGTGAATCATGCAGCAGTTATTCTGTAGAGCTTCTGTAGAATATGCCAAATCATGCTAATCGTGCTGCATCTGTCACAACCTAGTTCTGAAAAAACACCTGATGGATTGATTTTGTGGCCATTCTTTTTTTGCTGTTACTTGATTTTTATTATTTCTTTAGTAAATCATCACTTAAACAATGCAGACAGTGTGTGTATGTAAATAAACATTAATAGCGGGTGCACTTGATTCTTCATGAATTCCCCTGTTTATTTTGATACAATGGAAATAATACAGTAGACCTTGGCTGTTTTGTCCCTGTACCAACTAGCTATTCTTTATTTGACTGATAAAAAGGCTTTGGTTTCCGTTTTTCCATATGTGATTGTCTATCCTTGCATTGCTTTCCTGCACCTGCCAGTCTAAAGTAATAGCTTTTAATCTGTGCATCAAAGCCTGGATAAAGAGCCTCAGAGGAGAGCGAGGATATGGATGAGAAACTGGTTTTGTTCTGCCTCCCTCCATGGCTTTTTCTTTCTCATAGCTATTGCTGCTTTGTGCTCGCCATGTTATCAATAACTGGGCTCTGACAAAGACAAATCACTTTTTCATTTTCGCATTAAAGAAAGACAAAATGATCTAGTCTGTGTGAGCTTGTCCTTTTGATTACTTTAAATACACCTCAACAATCTGCTCGGCTTGGCGACCACATGCTGCCTGCTTAATAGCACAATTCGTCCTAGCATTCAAATAGCTGTTGCCAAACAAGTGCTCTTAGAAAAGATTTTCTACTGAGATGTTTTCTATTTTCTTTCTGGATAATTATGAAGGTACGTGTTGGTTTAAGGAAAGTTCATCAAACAATGAACATTTGGTCATTGTTATGGTTGCTCTCAGAAGTGCAAAGAACTACTGTACACAACTTAAAGCACAAAAAAAAACCATGATAATGTCTATAAGTGCAGTATTAATGCTAATTTTCCTATGGAATGGCATCTATTAAACCCAAATGTATTCTTCATTGCTCTTTTTTTATCTATTATTCACTATAATATTTTTTTAATCATAATTTTCTTGTCACTAAAGATCTGCTGCAAATGAATCATAAACAAATTGTTTTGTCAGATTATTAGGTTGCCAAGTTATGTGACTCCAAAGTAAAATAATTTTTACATATACCATAAGAGAAAATTACTTTCTGGGTAAACTCCACAGCACAAATTACATTTTATAACTGCAAAAAAAAAGAGTTTCAATTTATGTGTCTGAATATGTCCATTTCCCTAATATATGGGTTAAAGACATTTTGGTGTTCACATCAAATTACATTCAAAAAAAGTGATTTTATGTACAGTACATAAAGAGCATATTAAATGCAAGTAAAATCTCTGCTTTCAAACTTGAAATAGCCTCTCAGAAAAAAAGTCAAGTTTATGGGCTAAAGTTTATTAAATTTAGAAGATTAAAAAGTCCCTATGGGTTCACAGAAACATAGCTCTGAGTGAATGAAACCATCCAGCTGATGGTTACATTTGAAAATGCACCTTGTTTAAAAATATAGATTTTTAAAATAATTAGTTTAAATGGCATATAAAATAAAATAATTAGTTTATCCGTGTTTTTAGCCTGTTCTTGTGGATGTCAACTTAAAACAACTCCAAATATGAACTATACCAGATCCAGATTACTACCAGATTTCCCTTCAGACACTAGCAGAGTGCGAGGGATCATAGGATTGATCATGATGCAAAGATTACTACCACTGAGAGATGGCCAAACATGCGACTGTGGGGAATATGTCTGTTCATCACATGCATGATGCGGTGAATTTTCAAAATAGTTTTGTAACAAAATAGTAACTTTTGCCACTGTGTGAATAAATACTGAATGTTTGTCGGTGTTATTACTTGGGGTTGTGGTTAAGCATTGAGTAATATGCTGGTGTTCAACTGCATTGCTTTAATCCATTCCTGCATTAGGCTCACACACAATCTGTGCTCTGACTACTCCTCGCTCTAAACGCAGTCTACCAATCACAACAGACAGGGTCATCGAACCAATCATCGCAGATTAACCTCATGCAAAGGAGAGGTTTAGGAACAAATAAAGCGCTAAACAAATCATATAGGAGCTGTTGTGATAATAAGGTAAAATTAAATGCATATTATAAGACAGTGAAAGTGTTTTTTGACCTTGCATGCAAATCAGCCTGTTGTTGGAGACCCCCAAAAATCAAAATATGACCTTTTGAAATGCACACTGGGGACTCTTTAAAATGTCTTGCTAATAAATGGGTAAAACCTTGAAGTTTTAAAGATAGTGGCAAAATATAAAGTTTTACAATCAGAGTCTTTTAATCTGTCATCGCATAATATAACTGTGCTAAATATTAGACAAGGTGTTTTGGTATGTGTAAGCAGTTCTTGCAAAGAATGACAATAGTTTGGCTATTCTCTCTACTGTATGCATAACATTCATCTCCCACTGCTTCATCAGCATTGGATTGAATAAAGTTAGTAAATAATGACCTGATGCAATCTTTGGGAGACCTTTTCCAGGACTTTTCTTGAAGGTTTTACTCCACATGCTTGTTGACCTGCTCTGTGGGCAACGTTGTTAGTTTATGCATAAGTGACAGAGAACACCTGTGGTGCGAAGATCTCAGACTGCTCTTCATTCTGATTCTACGCATTTGCATTAGCCCGCAAATGAACATACAGGCTGTCAGCTGTGAAACCAACCTGTCAATACCAAACTCGTCTTCCCCACTGAGAGAGTGAGATTACCCAGCTGATTGGAAAATCAACAGGAGGAAATGACACTGGCTTTATGGGTTATTTCTTAATGCTTGCATTTGAGTCTATTGATTGCGCCACAAGAACACCTTTTGGTTTCCTCATGGCTGTTTCTGCACATTATGTTGAATAGTTTAAGGCGGTCCTAAGTCATGTTGTGTCAAAACAATTTAACTAAGTCTTAAAACTTTTTGTTAACATTTAAATCTCAATTAAATTGTAGCTGGCTGTTTAAGTCATTCTGATTTCTCCTGGCAATGATAACCCTGTTAACTAACTTTTTGTTTTTTGTATTAAATGTAACAGCCGGGACTTTCTTTATCTATAAGTGGAATAATATTTTCTATTAGTGTTTATTGACCTCTGCTATTTCGCTTTCAGATCAGAAGAACGCTGCTCCCTGTGACTTCAGTGAGAGAAAGAGTCTGAGGCCAGCTTCAGCAGCAAGCTACCTTGAGTTAAAGGTTAGTCTTTGTCCTGTGGCTTCAAAGACCAGACGTACACACACACTCAGACACGCATGCATCCGTTTGGTTTCATTAGAAATGCCAGGGGGCTGGAGAGGTTCCCTGTCCATTCATAGCCAAACACCTGCACGGCTTTCATCCCCTATCTGTCCACTCAGCCTTTATCACCTGCACCCAGCCAACCATAGCAAGCGCACACATGCGTGCAAACACACAGCATCTAAACAAACCATACACACTAGACATGCCACACACACTGCTAATTCACACAAATACATTCCGCATGCCAAAGTACAACGCAAACGTTTGTGTACAGGAACAGCCCAACACAGACAGCATACAATCACTCAAACACATCCTGCTAAAAAGTAAACGTAAGACTATAATGAATTTTTACAGCTTTCTAACCAAGTGTTATGGTTTAAGACAACATACAATAAAATATCCTCAATAAAAAGCATCATTCAAAGCTCAAATAGACATTTTTTTTAGCATTTCGTCCGTTCATAGTTCTGAAAAAAGAAGGAAATGTCATCAGTAGTAACGCATTACTATAAATTACAGATCTTAATTCTTTTCCAAAGCTGTATGCATTCAAATGGATCTATCTGCTGCTTTTGACACCAGATCTTCTCAACCCTCATTACAAGGTGCATTTCAGGAACTGCCACTTGTGGTTGGATCCTTACTGCTTAGGTAGATCCTTTGTCCAGTACATAAAGTTTAACATGCTAATGACTTTCCTTAAGGCTTGCTTCTTGAACCACTTCTCTTCTCTGTCTTATCTGTGATCCAAAAATATGGCTTATCGTGAAACTGAAACTCTCATTCTGGTCTGATGTCATATGATGAAGACTTGCATCTTAGCGTATATGAAAGACATTGCTTGCTGGAAGATTTAACATAGTCTAATGCAGTTAGACCTTAGACTGAACTCTAAAGGTTTAGGGCTTCTTTGAATGGTTAAGCACTGCCCATGGGGCCATATGACATATACTGTAGGTTGTTTTATGTCGCACCATGTTCAGGGGTCTACGACAGGTCGGTATGCAAGCAGTTCATTATTCGTTTATGAACATCTCAAAACTTTTACAGCAACAGTGCATCAATCTCCTAAATTATCTATTAGCAAAACACATAGGAAATCAGTACTGCATGTAGACTTTGTTTTAAGATCCAAACCTTTTATTGGTGATGCATTTCTACATGAATATATTGCAGACTGAGATGACAGTGCAAACCATTTGTTCCTATATTCTTTAAAAGCAAGTGGTTTTGTTTCAATTATGAGTAGCGACAAATAAAAAGACTCTCTATAGTTTTGAAAAGTGTCTCACTTCTATCTGTATGACAAAAATAATAGACTATTTGAAGATCCTTTCACTGCCAGCAGGAAAAAGAAGTTTAGTCAATTTGATAAATGTCCATTGTCACCAATGTTTAGCCAAAAAGACAAACTTGTAACATCTGTTTGGAGAATATCTCCCACTTTAATTCCAACAAGCAGTTCTGGAGAACCAAACACGACAAAATCATCAAACTACTGTATGGGCGTCTGTTCTTTTTGTGTGTTTGTGTGTGAAGAGGCAAATTAGCAGCGTAGGATCTTTAGGGATACCTTCAAAATTCTGACAAACTGTCTTTTGCCATAACCAGTTGGCAAACCAGTTAAAATACAGTACTTCCATTAGCCTCTTAAGGCCTTAGCTGTTTTTATTTTTTTTTGTATTTTTATTAAGCCCTTAAGCTCTTTGCTATTTGGGCTTATTGGAAGCTAATTAGAATAAAACCTAAGTATCATCTTTTGATATGATGTACGTTTAGAGGAAAATGATGTCCACATATGTGCACTCGAAAATTCCATAAAACTCAATAAAGTCACCTCAGTGTAATAGAATGCAAAACTCTTTACTTCTGCCTTGAACACAGCAGTTTTTTTCCTGGCTATTTGAAGTCATCATTACACATACACACATTTTTTAAAATGTTTTGACTATCAGAGAGTAAAAACAACATTTTTTGCCCATTTTGGACAGTTAAAATTAGTGTATGGGACATTTCAGATGCTGCAATACAGTTGCAGGGTGACAATGTATATTTGTAACAAAATATAAAACATTCAAAGCATAGTAAATAGCCACTTAAGAGCTAAACTCTTGGCCATATTTTAATGATTTGTACAGACTTTTACCTTGACTGTTAAATGCTGGTGGAATGACCTTTCCAACTCAACCCGTCTTCTCATCAGTAAAATACTGCAGATGCATCTTTTCCATCTACGATTTGACCAATACATTTGAATTAATTCAGTTTAATTCATTTTTATTTATATATTTATAAGCCTTTACAGTTACTTATTAGTGTTTTATTTTAAATGCAGAAATATAAATGATTAAATAAGCAAACAAACCATAAACTCTCTATTTGAAAGTTTGAAATAAAAAATGTACTTTCATTTACGATTATATAGGTGAGTTCATCTGCATAAAATACACAAAATAAATAAAAGCACAATGACAACAATAGATAAAGATATAAATGAAATAGACAGCTTTGTTGGTGGATAACAGTTAAACACAATTAACCTTTGTTAAAATTGTAAACTTTGTAATTTGTTACACCCAAACGGTTTAAATTCATTTGAAATTCACAGACCTTTCACAAATCCTTCACATTATTAGTGTAGGTCATGTTATATTATTCCAGACTTTTGCTGAAACAATATATATTGTGCAATCCTACTTCACAGTTTCACATTTATTATGTAAAATCTGGAGGTCAAGGCTAGCCATTCTCTTGAATGGCAGAACATATTTGCATGAGGTATTCTTGGTGGTTATGGTACAGTCACGTAGGCTTGGGCCGGTATAAGACTTTGACGGTATGATGACCTTGGATAAAAATATCACAATATCATGGTATTGAAATATAAAATATTATCTTTTTAAATGTCTAGGTAAAAAACAAAACAATTTTCCCATTTGTAGACAATATATTTTAATTTGATAAACATTTAAAATATTTTGAAGCAGTAAACATGTCAGGCTAAATAATTCTATTGAATTATTGACTTCTGCTGTCTTCATTTGTTTCAAAAACACTGTATATTTTTACAATTTAAAACGGCTTCTTTGGAGATCTTTTTTGCTGGATACTGCTGTCCTAAAAAAATGTAAAAAGTAAATAAAAAATCTTACTCAAACCTTAGGAATGGTGTAGCAGAAAATTGACGGTTTTAAAATCTTGACTTTTTCAAACTGCAGTATACCTTGAAAACGGTTATCGTCCCATGCCTACAGTGAAGCCTCGTTCTCTAAACACATCCTGGTGACTAGTCTTTTTAGCAGAGGACACACCAAGAGCTCCTACTTGTTTCAAATATCTCATTTCGAGTCACTGAGAGAATCGATACCTGCGCCGCATAATATAAAAACAGTGTGCTCTGCCTCTGTCAATCTGTCATTGTCATTCAATATGTCAAATGCAGAGGCTGCAACCCAATTTCTAGGCAGCTTGTTTGCTCTCATGTGGGAGGTGCCAGACTCGGCTATCCGTTTCCCCTTCATGGGTTAAAGAGTTTGACTAATGCGATATTGATTTGGCTCTCTGGATGGAAAAGACACAAACGCGTCTTATTGAAATATGGATAGTCAAGCCGTTGAGAAAATATTAAAAGTCCTCCAGGGGAGGGGGAGATCAACATTAAGCTGCATTTTACCCTTCAGCATAAAAAAGGTTAAAACCGTAAACTCTTTGTGTTGATGAAGAATAAATAAAAAGCCTGTTGTGAGCTCTGTACTTTCCAATGAATTTCAGCACACAATAAGTTGTCCTTCAAAGTTCGGATTTGAATAGGTGGAAATGCCCACACACTCAGCAAGGACACGGTGAGACTCTGTAAGATCAGACTGAGAAGATCAAAAGAATTAAAAACCCGCTCTTGCACCCATTAAAACGTTTACTTGCGCAAATAATTATTTATCACTGCATAAGCTAACTACTGTAGGTAAAGGCTCTGGATGAGATTAGTAAGTACAAAGTACTTTTGCTAAACTAAGCATCTTTTGTTCTGCTGGCTTGGTAAAGGACGCTGAGTAGTCATTTGGGAAGGCATTGTGTTTGATTCAGACCTTGTTAAAATGCCATTTTGTTTTGAGCGCAAGGGGCTCTGCACCTCTGGGCAAGTACGAAGGGACTGAGACCGTGATCTTAGTGCTGGATTGGTGCGAACGGTCCAATTTTTCATCCTTATTGGTCATGACATATCCAAAGTGGCAGAGCGTGGGCTTGAAGGAGAACGGTGGATGCTTCAACCAGGCAGGGAACTCTCACGCTGCCACATTTGTCCCTGCAGGGTCTTCTGCACAGTCTCGAACAACAACAAAATTCAGTATTGACTATTAAAGCCAGAGAGGTTAAAAACCAGAGCTCTTAGTTGTTCTCACACTTATTGTTTACTCTGCTTTAATATTCTGAACTATATACCTGAACTCGTGTTGGTAGCAGTGTAGCATTAGCTTAGCAGTCAGGGTGGTTACAGTTACTCAGCAAAATACATTTTTATGCATTTATTTTTTCAGTTGGCAATGCAGATTTGCTGTGCTGACCAACAGAAATGCTTGGTTAAAAGGGACATCTGTGCAAGTTATTCTATTTCAAAGCTATTTACAGTGGGCAATGCAATAAATTCAGGGGTGCACATACATATTGTATATACTGATATACAAGTGCGCAAACGAGATTAAAATTAAAAACGTGGACCGGATACAGAGCTAGAACAGCGCTTTTGCATACCAAATTTCATTTATTTGGATGGGATTCAAATGGAGTGGGCATAACACATATTGTACAACTTTGCCATGCTTGTGGTTTTGAAGAAAGAATGTAAAATAATGTTGGTCTCGGTGTGCACATCAGATGCAGTTGCAGTCACATCTGCAAATTGTGCCCGATTCTGCCTGAAATGGGTACTCATGACAAGCAGCAGACCGGAAGTCATTCATCTCCAATTTTCAGATCATATTCGTATGGGTAATATTCTGTATTATGTATTCCAGTGTTGTCCAACACTTCGGTCTAACTCTCCAATGTTATCAAATCAGGTGTGTGCAAGATTCTAATAATTTTTCTAAGAATTAATTTTTCATAAACAAGTTGAAATAATTAAAATTTTTAATACTCCTCATGTTCCTTGCAAAATTGTTGGTGGTTTATGCATTTCTGTTTGTTATTTGCAAATATAATTTCGATTTACCATGGAGAATGCACTACTTTACATGACATACATACAAACAAAGCACACTCACACGCTTTTAATCACTGTTTAGTTCTGGACATGTGCCTAGAGAGAAAATTTCTGTATTTTTAGGTGTCACATAAGCAATTTGACAAGATTCTCTAGGTCGTTTGTCCAAAAATAGTCTGGACACACAATATATAGGTACTGCATATTAGAGCTCCTGCTATCCATTGTTTTGTAAATCAATTAATCTACAACTGTGATTGATTAATTGTGATCAATTGAGTAAGATTTTTTTCATTGAAGATTTTGGTGGTGGTGTTTTTTTTACCAGAAATGACATTAAGCAAAAATGCTATACAGAAGTGATACACACACACACACACACACACACACACACACACACACACACACACACACACACACACACACACACACACACACACACATAAATATATATATATATATATATATATATATATATATATATATATATATATATGTATATATATATATATATATGTATATATATATGTATATATATATATATATATATATATATATATATATATATATATATATATATATGTATATATATATATATATGTATATATGTATGTATATATATATATATATATATATATATATATTTTATTTTTTTTATTTTTTTATTTTATTTTTTTTTTAATGAAACATTAGTTGTTACAAATTTAATGTATTTTTTTGTAATTGATTTATTCCTGATAGATTCTGAGTTTTTGAGAATAGATTGAAAATCGTCAGAGAAAGAATTGCAATGCTTCACACACACCTACAAAATAGAGAAGCTACACAACAGCTGTCATTTTCTTAGGACTTTGTTGGTGTCATTATTGTTAGATTAATTTCGGTTTTGAAACAGATTTTTGCATAGCTTGTCAGCGTGCTATGGCTCAGTGTAGTAAATGCTGTCCAATATGAAAGAACATGCTGGCTTTTCCTGACAAAATGCTCAGCGAAATAATCTTCAGTTAAGCCTATAGCCCAGGGGTGGCCAGCCCTGTTCCTGGAGAGCCACCTTCCTGCAGATTTCAGTTGCTACCCATATCAAACACACCTGAACTAATTAATCTGAACACCACATGAAAATTACAGGCAGGTATGTTTGATATGGGTTGCAGCTGAAATCTGCAGGAAGGTGGCTCTCCAGAAACAGGGTTGGCCACCCCTGTTATAGCCCAAAGCCACATAGAGTTCAACATTTAAATATAAAGAATATTTTATAAATAAATAAAAAGTGGCTTCATTGAGTTTTTGCCTTTATTTTGTGTAAAAACAAATTAGCCCAGTGGAAGTATGCACTTCTAATGGTTGAAAGCTATCGTCAAGGACATCTCCAAGGGGACAGGCACAAGAGCTACAATAGTGCCATGATTGTGCTAGAATTACGTGGCTTACATTATCTTATCAAAACTAGCACAATCTACCACCCATAGTGCACACTAATGTCAAAGAACTCATTTGAGAGCAGGAAAGGTTTTTGTTTGAGTCGGGGCTTTCGACACTCTCATCAGATACACGCCTGTAGTTACCCAGCTGAGCTGTATCTGCTACCCAAAGCACATCGTATTGTTTTTGGTTATGGCATAACTGGGGCAGGCAGAACGCCTTTCTAACTTTCAGCACAGGATGTTGGCACAATTCATCTGTCATCCCTCAACCCCAAAACCCATCTGCCTTAGAGGCAGCAGCAGTCTCACAAACACCTCTGAACTCTCCATCAGCTATACATGTGAATCTCACACTCTATAATAAACAGCTGTCTTTGCAGTTTAGGTGAAAAATCCCTTCACATATATCTTTTAAACAGACTACATCTATACAATATCTTAAGCACCTCTTTTAATTTAAAAACAAAATTCTTATAATTTAGTTAAAATGGGGTAATATTATAGTAAATGCAGTAAATCAACATGAAACATTCCCAACCTAACATGAATTTATGAATCATTTACTATAAATGCTTATTCACAGCAAGATAAGTATTTTGTATTCCAGTGGTTGCGTTAGACTTTCTCATTGTGATGGACAGGTTTGTAAAAATGTCAATCTAATATTACCTGTACTACTTTTTGTTTCATATATTTTATGTCCCGTTTCCACTTTGTGGCACGTTACGGTACAATACGCAGTTTCCACTGTCAAAAGCTACCAAAAAGTGAATCGTACCATACCACTTTTTGGGTACCATTTCGAAAGAGTACCTAGTACAACAAAAAAGTACCAAAAAGCGGAGCAAGACATGCAGCTAAATGCTATTGGTGTACAGAGATACATCACTAGCTCGTAAACAAGCAGGAGAATGAAAACAAAGAAAGCATCATTTTTAAATGCACAGCTGAGACATTACACTGTAATAATATATACATATAAGAATGAGCCCTGGTCGACCTGAGCTTAAACAAACCTTATCGTTGTCTTGATGAACAGCCACAAAGCTAGAATTTAGAATAGCAGAATTTACGTTGTACACCATAGTTGTTTACAACACCTTCAAAAGTGTGAGCGGTTTAACTTTCTCCAGAGAGCTCGCCGCGTGTCTATAAATAACGAACTTTTTGAGCTGATGATAATGACAACGTGCGCGTGATAATTGCATTGCTTCTGACATCCGATCCTTTCAGAAACTGACAACAGAGAGGCAGAGAGGCAAAGGAGAAGCCAGAAAAAACAAAGGAACAAATGGTTTTTTCAGCAAACATGAACAAACTGCCATGTTTAAATATTATCATCACCTTTTGGACTATTATGAACTCGGGAATGAAAGAATTATTTTCTAACAAGAGGTTAAATGTGCTGGTGAAGATTGAAGATACAGATGACAGGTTACTGTGGGTTATATGTTGTGTGTTGTTTTTGAACCCAAATAAGGACTAAAGGTTTGCTGTGTGTACTTTTTCATTAATTTCTGTAAGTGAATGTAAGTGCTTTTCATATAATATGTGAACGACCTCTACAGCTTTACTAGCTTTTTATTTCCTTAAAAGAGAATGACGTCAACGGAAACTTTTTGTCGTACACCACGCTCACCTTTGGTACTCATTTGGCATTACAAAAGCAAGCCCGATAAAGGTGACCCATACCGACCCGTACTATATTGTACTATACCACTCAATGGAAACGGGGCATTAAATAATAACAAAACATTCAATAACTTTAGTTTTCAGTTCACATTTTTATTATGAGCTTGCAGCATGAGTAGGCTATACATGTTGTTATGAAGAGAACAGAGAATTGTGCATTCAACACCATACAAAGATGTTTAAAGGACGCTTTAAATTAATCAAAAGTGATGTTATAGACGGGTCACAAAACATGATAATGCCACAAGAAATTATATTTTCTATTCATCAGAGAAAGCTGAAAAAATATAATATGCTGTTTCCAACGTTATCTATTTTATTTATTATTTGTTGTACTTTGGATCAGTGCATGCAAGTTTGGTGAGCAAAAGAGACTTTAGAACTATTTTAAAAGAATGATTCCAGAATTTATGACCTGTAGTGTACAATGCAATATTTACCTTGATCTGCAGAATTATTAGACACAAAGTCACTCCAAATAGAGTAATTCTCTATATAATTAAGCCAAATATATATAATTTTGTTCCGAAACTCACTTTTTATGAGTTTTTTAACATTACAATATCCCAAATTTAAAAAAAATTATTTAGATTTTCTCTGTTGTGATGACATAGGTAAAGGAGCCTAATCATTTCTTAGTATAATAAATTGAATTTGCCTTCAGGGCTATACCCTGATATACCACTAAGTCAATCACCAGGGATATTTCTTAAAAATAAAATAAGCACAACCTACAGAAATATACATTTGATTCAGCGCATTTGCAAATTGTAATTCATTAGTTTGGACAGATGTATTTTATGTGAAAATTATACCTGCATTTTTTTTTTTATTATTCTTGCTGAGCGTTCTCATTGACCTGCTATGTATATCGCAAAAGTAAATGGGGTCAATTTGGATTTCATGGGGACTTCAACAAAAAGAAGTGTTATTGATTCTTTCTGCAATGACCCACTTACATGTTTAAGCACGTTTTCCCATTATGAAGGTTTCCGCACACCACTGCTGTGTTTTACAAGGAATCTATTGATGTCCCGTTGCTGTGGGACAGGGCAATTCGTTTAGGCATCATGATGTATTACCAAGGCCTGACTGTGTTGTTGGGTCATTAGTTTACTTAATACTGGATCCTGGGGAGTGCTAAAATACTATGTTCTCTCACACATGCATCACCTGCTGCGCTCTTGTGTGTGCTATAGGACACTATTTTTCTTTTCTTGAACAAAAGCCTCTTGGAAAGAGGAAAACCAATATGTGCTATGATGAATTAAACATATAGAAGTGGAGTTTAACCTGGTTGGTCTCATCTTCTCAGAATGACAGGTAATTAGGGATGTGACGTGCATTTTAATAGTATCGCCTGGCAAAGAGAGCAAAGGTGAGTTCATTCCAACACTTAGTTCACTGCTTTGGAAAGGCTGCTTTATTGTGGAAGTTACTGTGAAGATGTATGGAAGTTGTTCATTTCAAAAGCCAGACTTTTCATTGATGTCAAATGGCACCAGTTGGTGAGAGCTTTAGCCAAGAGGAAGAATATAAGTGGGAAAACAACTGAAATTGTATATTGGCCTCAGACTTGTGGGCAAGTTTATTAGTACTTTTATAATCCTATATTGTGTTTTCCATTAAGGAAATTAGTTCTGAATGATTCATTTTACCACATTACCACATATTATATATACTCTACCTGGAGGAGTAGTAAAATACATGTAAAGTCTGTACACACACACACACACACACACACACACACAAACACACACATACAAATTATTTGTAACCGTATTAATTACGTTATGGTTACAATTTATATAGATGATAAGCTAGTTCCAATTGATTTTGAATAATATTTTAGATTATCTGATTGATAAATTTAAATTTTAAAGTCATTTCTATTCAGTTAACTGTGTGTGGTCTGAAGCAACGTGTAGTAGTGCTCATCATCAACTAAGGTTGTCAAAATGAATTGTTTCTTTGATGTGCCGGAATGTGGACGATTTGATATGAGTTCAGTAATAGAGCATAACCACTTATAATGTACGGACATAATTTATATCATATACACTATGTTGTGGTAGCTTACTATGACGAGGGACGTGACTCACTAAAATTACTTAAAAAGCAGAAAGTATAGAAAAATCACTGCTTGTGAGTTTGCTGGTACAGTCTTTCAGTCTGACCCTGAAGTACAGTAGGACTCGGCAGGTAGGGAGGAAATAAAAACTAAAAAGCTCCATCTCTGCTTTTCTCTCTCACACACACACACTGTGGATCTTTGACCTGAGTTTTCTCCACTGTGTCCATTATGGATCAGTTGTCTGTGTCTCTGCTCTGTGAACACCACTGACCGTTACAGCCAATCACAGCCCTTTCTGTTGGGCATGTGAACCCAATGGCCAATCATAGGCTTTATAGAACTCACTCGACAAAGCTCAAAAAGCAAGCGGGGTTACTATTTATGTATGCAAGTTCATCGTCTGATTCATCGAGAACAGATGATTCTTTTGAATTAACCATAAATTAATCATTGATTATGTTTACCCAAAGCCAGTGTGAAATGATTCACTAACCGGATGATCTGGGCATTGTAGTGAACTGTGCTTGTTCAATGATATTGAACTGTCACAGCATTAATTGTGATCAATGTTGCTTTGGCTGTCAATGTTGACTCAGCTTTTATTTATTTATACTGATTGCTTTCCTGTAAAATTTGACTCTTGTACATAGAGATAATTATCAGGGAAGTGAGCACTCGTCACAAAATTTGGTCCATTCAATGAGTAAAATCAACTGTATAGCTTGGAGAACTGCACCAATTGTCTTGGCTACTTTTTAATATAATTAATAATGTAGCCACAGCCATTTCACAAGACCGGTTACTCACTGAAGCTAAGCCGGCCTGAGCCTGGTCAGTACCTGGATGGGAGACCACATGGGAAAACTAGCTTGCTGTTGGAGGTGGTGTTAGTGAGGCCAGCAGGGGGCACACAACTCCTGACAAGAGCCTAATGCCCCAGTATAGTGAAGGGGACACTATACTGTCAGTGGGTGCCGTCTTTCGGATGAGAGGGTAAACCGAGGTCTTGACTCTCTGTGGTCATTAAAAATCCCATGACACTTCTCATAAAGAGTAGAGGTGTAACCCTGGTGTCCTGGCCAAATTCCCTCCATCGGCCCTAACCCATCATGACCTACCAATCAACCCCATCCACAGAATTGGCTCTATCACTGTCCCTCCACTCCACCTATAGCTGGTGTGTGGTGAGCGCTCTGGCGCTGTTGTCCTGTGGCTGGCATTGCATCATTCAAGTGGATGATACACACTGTTGGTGGTGTGGTGAGACCCCACTCATGATTGTGTATGGCCATACACAACAAATGTGCTATATAAATACAAGAAGTAACATGTTTGGTGTGTTTGGTTTGGAATTGAAGTATAGCTTGCAGCATGAAACAGCACAGTATTCCATTCACTTGTGTTACATAGCTTAAGCATTTCAAAGTATTTTAAAGTATTGAAATACATTGCTAAGTACTTTTGATAGCATGTATTTTATAAATTGTTGTGAAATACATTTTAAAAGTAACTATCCTAGCCATGGCCTTAAGTTTGAGATTTTTTATATCAAGCCCATAATAAATTGATTTGTTACAAGATTTTGCTTTTTAATAATGTAATAAAAACACATCCTCAACAACATGACAAAGCAGCACAGCATATTTTCATAATAGTAATAGATACAGTAGTAATAAAAATGCATCCTCAAATCAGCATTTATAAGGAATTTTGAGACTGGAGTAAAACTCTCTGTAATAAGTCACATTTGTATATTCAATCAATGTATTATATTTTTGACAGCATAAACTCTTGGTATTCCCCGAACTGTTAAACTGTTCTCCAAATCATTTTACACTTCTACACGTCTGACCTGTTGTTGTGTGAGTTGTGCTCTTCTTTCCTCTTTCTCTTCCCTCAGGCTTGCTCTCTCCATTATTCTAAGTTAAGTCACTCATCTCTGTCTATCTCTTCCTTCTCTTAGCACTTTGTGTTCTTCTTTCATGACAGTCTAGCACTTTAAATTGAAGCTTGTTTGTTTGCGTTGAAGCATCTAAATGCATCTTTCAGACCCACTGTTTCTAGTGGTCTTGAATCCACAAACACTTGACCGAGCATCACTCTTGGCCAATGTTTTCAGATAAATTGACTTCAAGGCTACAGTTGAAGAAACTCCAGAAGTCACAATTACAGCTTGAGGGGGCTGATTCTAATGCGCTGCTTCATTACATGGACAGGATTTAACCGGATGTTGCAACAGTTGTATGCATGATAATTTAATTATCAGACTCTCGACAAACACGTTTAATGAGTGCTCTCCAAAGCCGACCTGATCCTCGGCCCAATCCACAGCTCCAAGCCCCACACAGACATAGTCTAACCTGTGCAGACAGCACACTTTTTTATGCCAGTTTTTGCATTATAATTGGATCAATCAACGTGACACTTTTGTAAATTTTCCACATCTTTTAGTTTATTCATAAATGAATAAAAATGTTTAGGTTTATGTAACTGTCGTTTTATAGTTTTGTTTTAGCTTAACTGTGAGATATTTGTACACTGTAAAACCCAACAGTCAACTTTATCAAATGAAATGAGTGTAGTTAACTCAAAATTTACTGAAAGTTAATTCTACTAATTTAAAAAGAGTTTTGAACTCAGTGTTAAGGGTAATGAGTTAATAAAAATTCCTCATTACTTCAACTTAAATGGAGTAAGTTCACAGCACTGATATAGATTAGTTATTAACTCAAATGGTTTGTTGCAGTCGGTTTCCTCTAACAATTTAGTTGGCTTAACCTATTGGGTTTTACAGCACTCAGTTGGTTTGAGTTTTCTTCATTTATTGGGTTTTGTGCTTAAATTGCTTCTTTTACTCAAATGGATTAAGTTCACAGTACTCATTTGGATTTGTTTTTTAACTGGGATGGTTTGTAATCGGTTTGCTCAAATGTTTGAGTTACCTTAACTTTTTGGGTTTTAAAGTGTAGTTTATTTAGTGTTATATTATTGTTGTTGTTGTTGTTGTTGTTGTTTTCATATCAAGTTTAAATGAATGATCATTAAATAAAAACTATTTGTTTTAGTTATTTTTGTACACATTTTGATCCCCTTTCATATAGCGTCATTTAAAGTATTATTTGATTATTTGAAATATATTTTTATATTTCAGACTGTATTGTGAAGACTTGTTGCTTTGGGGTGGAATATGTTTAGGCAGGACAGGTCTATTTATGTACAGTCAGGGTCATAAATAATGGGACATCGACACAATTCTGATGCTTTGGGCTCTTTACATTTTTTTTATCTGGACCTTTTATCTGCTCATTGTAATTGGGATATTGAGGAAATGACACACACCTAGACATGGAACAGCTTAGAAGCCAATTGTCCAATTACTTTTAGTCCCTTAACAAGTGGGAGAAACATGCAAACTGTTGTAATTCCTACAGCGTTCACCTGATTTGGATGTAAATACCCTCAAATTTAAGCTGACAGTCTGCAGTTAAAGCAAATCTTGTTTGTTTCGTTTTATTCGAATGCATTATTTTGGTGTATAGAGCCAAAATGTAAGATTCGTGCCAATGTTCCAAGATTTATGAATCTGATTGTAGCTCATTTAATACACAATGGTTTTACATAGTATACAAAATCTGAGCAGGTTTTGCAATCAAACTATATAGGGCCCTATCATACACCCGGCGCAGTGTGGCGCAAGGCGTGACGCAGTAGTCTTTTGGTAGTTTGGCGCAAGATTCATTTTGAGGCGCTGCGCTGTTTAAATAGCAAATGCATTAGCGCTCATTTTTGCGCCCATAGGCGTTCTGGTCTAAAAAGGAAGGCGTTCTGAGGCGGACCGCTGGCGCGTTGCTATTTTGAGAAACTATAATAGATTTTTCATTAGACCAAAACCAACCCGGTCTAAACTCCGGCACAGAGTTGCGCCTCGCTTACGCACTGCTTAATACGCACAAGAGAGCAATAGGCAAATATCTTTCCATATGAAAAAAAATTAAATATTAAGGATATATATAGGATATAATAAGAATAGATATAGGATATAAATATAAAGGATTAAAATATTACAAAACATTATTTTCTAGCCTACATAAATATGAAAAACCACTGCTTTTATGTCTTCTTCATCTCGGGAGGCTTTTTCAGTTCATTCATAACAATTTGCTTTTGTATAAAGTTATTATTATTAGCAGTATTATTTATTATATCCATATGTATATTTGTTTTATTAAAAACAAGCTCAGATTTGCCCACCTGCAGGTTTTAGACCATATGGGGCAAAGCATGTGTTTTAGGATATAACTCAGGTTTTGAGCACATTTTGCTATTATTATTCATTTATTCGTTTGCTGAAAATTAGAACTGAATTTAGAAATAGTTTTAAAACGAATATTTGCGCTTAACAAACAAAAGTATTTATTTATAGACTAATTGATGTCTGTGCGTAAAGGTTTCCCTATCCAAGAGCAAAAGTGAAAGTGATCCATTATCTCTCATTCTCACGCAGTAGATGCTCTGTTTATGCTCTGTTAACTGTTTGCTTGTGAAATGCTCATTTTTTCCACTTATACTTACTTTGCGTCCTGTAAATAGCGAATGCGCTCTTGGCGCGACGCAGCTGACTCTTAAAGGGAATGGGAGATGAGACTTGGTTTATTGTTAAAACACACCTACAACTCATTAAGAAAATAAACTCAACCCTTTTAGACCATGCGCCGAAGCTCAAGGCAGATTTCCCGTCCCTAAATTAGCAAAAACGCGTCCTGACACGCCCTGAAAGCATTTGCGCCCTGCGTTTTGCGCTTTGCGCATGGACTGTCAAAATAGAGCCCATAGAGTCTAAACCATGTTATTTGTATAAAAGCAAGCACTCTGTGGGAGCGTATATAAACAAGAGTCTTTGTTTGCAGTACGACTGTGGAACTTCCATCAGTATGAGGTCATCGGGTCAAACTGGGGCCATGAAAAAGTCTTAATTACTCACCCTGAGTAGAATGGCCAATGAGTCGGCTCTTGTAGACATTAAATCACAGCAGCTCACTTCAGCTCTGATGCCTCCATTAAATTGATCCCAGTGGGACTGAATCCCTCAGTCTTTTTTCTCTATCGCACAGAGCACAGGTGTTTACCAGATGCTGGCCGACAAAGGAATCCTACTACATTTAGATCTTTGAAGACCTTTGCTTTCATCTCCAACTATTAGCTTTGTGCTGGAATAAGTCCTTAACAGCAACACATAGTTTTCACAGGCTAGAATTCTCTTGTCGACACTTGCAAGAAACGGTTGATTTATACTTTTACATCTTATTTGACTAGATCTGCATTAATTAAGTAGGGGAGCCAAAGATTGGAAGTATGATTACAATAGACGTCCTGGACGTTCCCTCTCTCGTACACTTCATTAGCATCCAAACATCTGCAGTGTGTCCTCCTCTCCTGTCAGAAACAATGGCCTCCGCAGGTGTCAGGAGGAGAAGAGTGGGAGTGTGAGCGCATGTTTGTATGTTTGCGCCTAGTTTGGTAGCATTCGCCAGCGACAACTCTGAAATGAACACCTGCGTTCGGTGAAGAAAAATATGGATGGTTCCCAGGCATCCAGGACAAGACAGAAAGAGACAATGAGGGAATGATGAAAATAAAGCTGT
This sequence comes from Danio rerio, assembly GCF_052040795.2. NCBI lineage: Eukaryota > Metazoa > Chordata > Actinopteri > Cypriniformes > Danionidae > Danio > Danio rerio. The sequence continues at coordinate 21,749,551 of NC_141024.2, forward strand.
TTCGCTTGAGTCTGGCAGGTTGATGCTCCTGGCGAACGGGAAGCATAATTAAACTATCAGAAGTAATTAAGAGAGGTTTCTCTGCCTAAAATGCATTTAAAATCTCCTGCATCTATCTGCTCCAGATCCACACGCAAACACGGCTCTATCAATTCAGCTCGTTTTAAACTGATTATAATTGCCAGTTTCGAAACGATGTCTACAAAATCGGGCAAAGCCACCATGAAACAAGCTTACAAATGTCTGTCGTGTGACATCCAAGTGTTCTAGGTAACAAATGAAGGGGTGAATGTGCTTCTTATTCTTGTCAATTAAACCTTGCGCAAAATGCAAAAATGCATCTCTCAAGGGTTTCCATTCATTAGCAGTGGCCTAATGGGTGTATTGTGCATCTCAGAGAGCATATATTGTATGGAAGTTGAGAACAGGCAAGCACTCATGTTAATGATGCTCACTGGGTGCATCCAGTTCTCACAGCTTAAAGTACCCTTGACCTTTTGTGGGGCTGAGAGTCCTCTTGCTCAGGAGACATGCTTTGATCAAGACCTTCCCTCCATTTCCACTCTTTCTCTATGCATTCTTCATTCGTCTTGGTCTTTTTCTTGCTGGAGACATATTTTCAAGATTGTTTTATTCATCAAGGAGAGACTCATTCTGCAGTTGTACATTTGTTGAGGATAAGAATTTTGTCTGAGCCAAGAGGTGATTTTGAGTTTTAGTTTTGAGACGAGTGGCATTCAAAGTATCTTTAAAAAGACAAAATTATTAGCTCTACTTAGAATATTTAGTTCTGTTCAATTGAGATAATTTAATATCTATTTTCTAATTAATCATTTATGTTGACAGTACATAGTATTTTACTAGCTATTTTACAAGATACTAATCTTCAGTTTAATGTGCAATTTTAAGGCTTTAATTGGGTTAACTGGAGAAGTCATTGGAAAACAGTGGTTTGTTCTGTAGCCAATCAAAAATTCTTAAGGGTTCTTATAGTATTGACCTTAGCAGTTTTTACTTTTATGTTCCTGTCAAACTAAAATAATTGATAAATATTCTAAAACTTGCGAAGTATTCTAGCAAGATGCACACAAATGCAATGTTAAGACCAAACACAAGCTTCTTTATTTTTTATTGTTTACATTTTCAATGGACTTAATCTGTAAAAACAGTACATTTCCAATAATTAATTGATTAATACATCTATTAATACTGAACTTTGATCCTTGAAATCACCTGTTTAAATGTGTTTTGTCTTATTATTCTATGTATAAACTGGTTTAACGTACCTATTTTACTAAATGCTAGGGTTGTCGTGATAATATTAATTCACTTTATGGTACTATACTAGCTGGAGTATTGTGATACCAAGTAGTCTTGCAATACTGTAATTCATAACTCAAATTTATGAAATAAAGAAAATTGTCAGAAATGCTATATTTAATACGTTATAATAGGCCAACTTGAATTGAATTATAATTCTCATATTATTGAAACAAGCATTTAAACATCACTTCATCCAAAATGTTGTTTTTGTTTATTTTTTAGATAAGTGACCAACAAAAAATACATTAAAATCAAGATACAAATTATACTGAATAAAATGTGTTACAAAAAGATCAAATTAGGCTATACAAGTGGTCAAAAAAAATTTTAATTTCAATGTTTCCTGTTGCTCTTTTGGCTTTGTCATGTTTTTTTTTTTTTTTTTTTAGAATCATATTGACAAGATCAGAAATGAACAGATTCAGATGTGTGTTTAAATATAAATTTATAATAGACTATTGCACATTTTCTGACGCTTCAGTTCGAACACACATCTGAATCTGTTCATTTCTGTTCTTTAAAGGCATGAATTCTACATAGTTTTGCAACCTTAAAGGGCTCCACAGACTATTCAAATAAAGTGGTCTGTTGTTGCATAAACGTGGGAGCATTTTAATGACTTTTTTACATGCAACATTATGTAGTAGATAGACTGTAGAATGAGAATACTAGTGTTCACAAACTACAGTAGCGCCGCCTTTATTTTGGAGCCATAATATCACGAAACTACCATAGTACCGGTAACCCTACTACATACAGTACTATGTTCAACATACATATACAGTACATACTGTATATGCAGGAGATATGTGTTAATTGGTCCCTACCTTCTCTTAATCACACCAGCTTGGAGTTCCTGTTACACTTTCACTCTCTAAACTGCAGTAATAAACGCCACACCATGACAAGTGCTAATATTGGAGAAATTCAGCCAATATAAGATTTAATGACAAGTAATATTATTTAAAAATATACTCAATGTAACAGTGATACACACAATAGGCAGTGTGAAGGCAATATGAAATGTACGTTTGATTTAGTGGTGCATTCTAGGGCTGTTAGGCACCAAGTTTACGATTGACAAATGTTGCACTAGTTTTTACGACATGTTCTATGTGTCAGCCCAAGCTAGGCTTGTTTTAGTGGCAGTTTGCCCAATTCTTCGTTCAAACCGTGGCTGATGTTCAGCTTATCAAATGAGTCAGTGTACGAGAATAAAAGCAAAACAGATTAAAGTGAGCTAAGAAGTCAAGAGTCTAATTTTACCTCATCTTATATGAACAGTAATACTTGAATATTTTCATAACATTAACTACCCAGGATAAAGACAGTAGCCCTTTTCACACATACAGACCTTTCCGGAAATTACTGGCAATTATCCGGAAACGTCTGTATGTGTGAACAGGCCCTTATTGAAAATACTGGTAAATTCCTTCCGACAATTTTCCTTAAAGAGAAGTTGTAACATTACCGGTAATTTGCCGGAATGCTGCGCTGTGTGAGCGCAGGAGGAAGATCGCTGTAAATAGTGTGCTCACGTCAGCACGTTCTAGATGTGAAATGTCTACTTTAGCCAATCAGAACACTCAGATGCATTCACGTCCGCTTGGTTTATGAAAACAAAAGACTTGGAATATTTTTCCAGACACATTTAGCTGCTAGTTGTTAGTCAGATAATGTTTTTAGGATTTTTCCTTCTGCCAACTGTGTAAAAAATATGAATATAATGTGTATTATAAACCGCTGTTTGTTTACCTTTAAGCTCTGATGCATGTGCACGTGAAGCAGCTGGTGAGCACCAGCACACACACATATTATGTACATTTCGAAATGCGAAAGTGTCTCTCTATAAGTTTTCATCAAAGTTGTTCACAATACTTATCCAGTTTGTAATGAAGTCAAATGTTTACAAATACAAGTGCAACCTTGTAGAACTCATTTTTGATGTCAGAATTTACCGGTATTTTGGAATGAATGTGTAAAACATCCTTGCCTGTGTGAACAGTGCTTTTTTGAATTTACCAGTAATTTTCTGGATATTTACCGGTCTCACTGTATGAAAGGGGCTAGTGTTTGATAACCAAAACCTTAGCAAGTGCTCCTTTGTTTATACTTTGTAAATCTGCAGTCCTAGTTTTTGGTTTGTTTGAACAAAACAAATATGGTTAATCTCTTCAACACATATGCTAGCTTCTAGTCCTTTTTGGTGAGTTCAAGTGCAGCTTTTTGGCTGAGGTTTGCAGTGTCACAGCCTTTATGTATCACTCTCTACAGCGTCAGACTTGTACTGGTAATAGATATAATTAGCCTTTGACTTGACTATGTTATCAAACAGCTAATAATGTGTTGCTAATGTTACACAGTGTTCCCCTTTGCCATCTCAGACAGCTACCTTCTAGAAATTAACATCCTTAAGTAGAAAAGCTTATACTATCAAGAGAGTGAGATTTATGAACAGCCTTGATTTCAAATGGATTGGTTATGTTTGTGATGGTAGGAAACAGCAGTTTCAAATCATGCTTTTAAGAAGGAATTTTGTCCTTAAGCATATCATTAAATTGTATAATGTATGTTTAAAATGACATTAAAAACACCAGATAGACATAAAGCAATGACTCATCTACATTATTTAATTTAGTTTTAATTATATTGTAATTTTTGTTTTTGATCTCTTAGCCACTGTAAACACTGAACAAATTTTTAACATATCAACTTTATATTTCATGTCACCTGATTATTATTTCTGAATTAAGCTGAGAGGTTTATAATATGCTCTGATCAGATTGCTCCTGCAGCCCTGGCTATATTTGCGGGTCTCATATTCAAGTCAGTCTTGGATTATGAAGATTCTTTTTGCCTGTATGAACTTCTGTTGTAAATGAGAATTGTCGGCATGGAACATTGACTAAAGCCTTTTGTTCATGTTTGCAGTGAGCGCGCAGACTCAACAATGTCTTGTTTGAAATAGGCAGCATTTGTTTTCCCTTGCACATTCTCATTTTCTTTTCTTTTGACTTTCTTTTTCTCACTTTCTAATATGAGAGGAGTCAGTGAGTTGGCACTCAGTTGTGGTTAGCAGGTGTAAGTGAGCTCTGTGTTCCTGGTTTACCTCATTAATGTGGCAGCTGAGAGCTCCATTCTTAATTTATTTTTCTGTGCTAACGCAGACCTCCTCTGTCACCAGCACATCTGAGATTATTGTATTAAGTACTCTTCTCTAAACCATTTTTTAGAATCTGTCTGCTTTGCTGATTCCTGGCAATCGGCTTCAGGATGAGCTGATGCCCTAGTTGCTCAACATGCTCTTGCAAGAAATGGTCTTGAGTCTGTTGACAGTAAGTTTTTGGACAGGCAACTTGATTTCTGATCTGATTGGATATAACTGTACATAATGTAAAACTGTATATGACCAATGTAATGGGAATACATACATAATATAGTTTCATAAAAGAGAATGACATGAAAAAATTAATTTCTAAAATTAAATGAAGACATTTACCCTACATTGGTCTTTACTAGGGATACACCAGAATGAAAATTCAATAGTCAATTTTGCCAATAGCCAAAAATACATGTAACAATGTTGCAAAAATTCAATGTTGGTCACAATGATTAATTTTAATTTTGCCAGAAATCATTACATTATTAAGTGAGGGAGTTTGCTTCATGAAGATATTTTAAAATTTTTTAGCTGTAAATACAATTACCGACCAATTTATTAGGTACATGTTACTAGTTCCGGGTTGAACCCCCTTTTGCCGTCAGAACTACCTTAATCCTTCGTGGCATAGATTTAACAAGGTACTGAAAGTATTCTTCAGAGATGGTCCATATTGACATGATAGCATCACACAGTTACAGATTTGTCAGCTGCACAATCATGATGTAAATCTCCTGTTTCACCATATCCTAAAGGTGCCCTATTGGATTGAGATCTGGTGACTGTGGAGGCTATTTGAGTACAGAAAACTCAATGTCGTGTTCAAATAACCACTCTGAGATGATTTGCGTTTTATAACATGATGCGTTATGCTGCTGGAAGTAGCCATCAGAAGATGGGTACACTGTGATCATAAAGGGATGGACATGGTCAGCAACAATACTCGAGTAGGCTGTGGTGTTGACACGATGCTCAATTGGTACTAATAGGCCCAAAGTGTGCCAAGAAAATATCCCCCACACCAGTACACCACCACCATTAGCCTAAACCAGTGGTCACCAAACTTATTCCTGGAGGGCCGGTGTCCTGCAGATTTTAGCTCCAACCCTAATCAAACACACCTGAACAAGCTAATCAAGCTCTTACTAGGTATACTTGAAACATCCAGGCAGGTGTGTTGAGGCAAGATGGAGCTAAACCCTGCAGGGACACCGGCCCTCCAGGACCAGGATCGGTGACCCCTGGCCTAAACCGTTGATACAAGGCAGGATGGATCCATACTTTCATTTTGTTGACAGCAAATTTTTACTCACCGTCCGAATGTCGCAGCAGAACTCAAGACTTATCAGATGAGGCAACATTTTTTTAATCTTCTATTGTCCAACTTTGGTGAGCCTGTGCAAATTGTAGCTTCTATTTTCTGATTTTAGCTGGCAGGAGTGGCACCCGATGTGGTCTTCTGCCACTGTAGCCCATCCGCTTCAAGGTTCGCTGTGTTGTGTGTTCAAAAAATGCTCTTCTGCACACCTCGGTTGGAACAACTGACACTTAAATCAAAGACACTTAAATCATCTTTCTTCCCCCTTCTGATGCTCAGTTTAAACTAATAGTCTTGACCATGCCTACATGCCTAAATGTATTGAGTTGCTATTGATGTATTGGTCAATTAATTAAATGTGTTAATGAGCAGTTGGAAAGGTGTACCTAATAAAGTGGCCGGTAAGTGTATATCACAACTCAATTTTTGATGCGTAATATGAATTGCTAATCAGTTCATTTAGACAACGTTAAAGGCAAACTTCTTAATAGTAAGATTTTATTTAACCCTTAGATTGTATATGTTCAAATAGTTGTATCTGAGCTAAATATCGCAGTAGCGCCAATCTTTTTGAGTCCTGGGAGAATGTGCAAACTCAACACAGAAATCCCAACTGACCTAGCCGGGACTCAAACCAGCAACCTTCTTGCTGTGAGGCGACAGTGCTAAACACAGAGCTGCCGTGCCGCAAACTACATATGTGGATTTATTAAAATGAATCATGGAAAAAGAATCTGTTGGCAGGCTCTGTAAGTCTGTAAATCAAACACTGATTGTTGATATGCTTAATTATATGATCAGCGTTTTAGCACTGCTGCAGTTCGTATTTTTTTCCCCTTGCATAATGATCTTGCATAAAATTAGGTGAATGAAAATTGATTTTTCAAATTGTAATGATTAGTAATTGTTGACAGTTGAGTGACTGATTCATTGTTAATCTGATTAATGGTTCAATCAACTGCTTTAATGTGAGCAACAGCACTCTCCAACAGAAGAATGCTACTTTTAATCACTTTAAGGCAAATACCTTGTCAAATTAAAATCAAATTTAATTTGATTTATGGTCAACATATTTCATCTGTGGTCTCATTATCTAAAGATTTTTACAGATGCAAAGTCTATCAATAACATAAGAGAGACAGCGCTAGGAACACACACAAAGATTTTCTCAGTATGGATTCTAGCAACATACAGTGACTAAATCAATGTGAAGATGTCTTAAGCCTTACATTGACACAGTTATAAGTCATTCTAATATTCACAAAGTGATCATATATCGAAGATCTATTGGTCTTTCAGTAGTCCATATAATATCTCAATATTGCCATGGGTTTAATAATAAAAAATACCATATTTCCATGGAACCATGTGCATTATTTATGTATTATACTCACAGTTTGTTAGCAATTGTGAATATTGATATCTAGGCCAAATAATAAATATTTTCTTTGAAATAAAAAACAAATTACACCATACAATAAGATCTTTCCCAGTTTAAAAGCTCCTTTGTTATAACCCTGACTGGTGTTTACTCTGTATACAGGCATTGCCATGGTAACAGATGCAGCAATGGGAATTGAGCTATTATTCCTTAGAAGAGAAGAAGGGCTCAATCAATTAGCCACCAAAGAAACATCTGACCTGAGATCACAAATTGCAGTGCCTTTTGCGATGTGTTTTAGTGTGCAAGTCTGGTTCAAAGGTCATGCATTTTTCATTTTAAAGCAGTCGTCCCCAAGAGGGCAGTATTATGCACAGTGTAAACTGCAAAGCGATCAGCTGTCACTGATTACGCAGCGGGTTCCATCCTGATACTTACCATCGAGTGATATGTAAGATTTGATAGTGTTCCTCTATTGTTTTACTCCATGAGCAATCCATCATTTGCAGTGCCAGATATTAGTGGTTGCTCTGAGAAGGTTGTGTGCATTTGCTGAGCATGATCAGGTGACACAGGCAGTGCATATAGATCTAGTATGCTGAGAGATATGGCAGACATACCCATGTGGCTTGAGATAATAATAGCTTTGAAGAAACATAAAGGTGAAAAAATAGCACACTCCCCCCAACTTGGATCAATAAGCCTACATTTATGTGGCAAGCATGCGCACGTGTCGCTGTCATTCTCAACTTTCCTTTTTCTCCACCAGCCAGTTGGCTGACTCTCAATTTTCTCTGTCAAAGAGCTCAGTATAAACCATCTACCTGCAGTGCACTGTGAGATCCAATACACATCTGTTTAAATAAAAAAATAAGCCGAGAGACACGTCCCCCTCGAAAGGTTTGCTGTTTAGAGCAGACGGCTTAACAAGGGTAATCATTAAGCTTTGAGTCTGTTTGTGCTGGGTTTGATTTCCTGCCTGGCTGCCTGTGTAAGCACACACACTTTCTGTTCCATCAATATCATTCCACACACTTCATCATATCACATTTATGGAGATGGGTGTATGTTGTATTAGCAACATATTGTTTGATGGTGAAAGATGGTTTTGATTTGCATCGATTGCAGTTCCTTTATTCACATAAATGTATATACAATCCGAATATCCGTTTAAAAATCATATCTGTTTTTAACCAAAAGTCATTCCACACATATCAGTCTTGGATTATTATAGTTTGTGAGATTTCTGTTTTCCAATCATTTTCCCCATAATTGCTGGTGTATAAATAGCTGTTCTATACTGATATGCCTCAGAAACACAGAGCAATACTGTGATGGCACCATTGTTATGATGCCTGTATGATAGATTTACTTAGCAATGCAGTGTTGATAGGTTGTTCACACAATATTTATTTATTTATTTTTTTGTCTCCTCTCTTTGGCAAAGACATTTCAAAGTTAGTGAGGGAACTGGTAGGATCTGAAAATATCAAAATGTTTGTTTTTTTCTAATCTTAAAGACACAGTATGTAACTTTTCACCACAAGAGAGTATGTTTTTTTTTTTTTACAACAAACAATTTTACACTTTGATGATACTGTAACCGAGTGTGTAATCATGAAAGTTTGTGGTCTTTATTACATCCTCCAGGACTCAGAAATTGTTTTTATGGATGATCTAAAGCAGTGGTTCCTAACCTTTTTTTTGCCTAAGGCCCCCTTTTCCCCTGGAAAATATTCTAAGGCCCCCTTCCACATTTAATAATATTATCGCTTGTATACGTTTGCAGTAATGATGATGCTTTTTTCAAACAAATAGTATGTTTATTACTATATCTAGATATTCTTGTGAACAAATAATAGCCTAATGTAAAATATAAAAGCAAAACATTAGTAGGCCATTTGTGACTGAAAAAAGCAAGCCTTTAAATTGGCCTGCAAATGGGTTGCGGATCCATTCTTTAGCAGCTCAAGGGTCGTTCACTAGGCATTTTCCCCATTAGCAAAGAAACTTTCCAAAGTCTGTCTCTTACTCATCTTGCTGCTTGTGGGGTAAATTCGGGCGCTCAAGTGACCAAGATGTAGCCAAGAGAATACGATCATTTTTCAAAATAAAGGACTTTTCAAAATAAAAGATCGTTCAGACTCAGATAATGAATCAAACGGAAATCCACAGACCGGCGGTTGAAGACCACTGAGCTAGGGGATAAAATGAACTAAGGCAACATGATCATTCTACTAATTATTTACTGCTAAAAAAAATTTTTTTAATATGTACACGACCCCCCACAAAGACCCCCCAGTTGGAAACCGCTAAGTTAAAGTATTCAACACTTTTTAACATGGTAGAGTAGTGAAGCAGAGTAAGCCTAAAAGCTGATAAAATGTAAAGAGAAAGCTGAAACAATTGCTTATGAGAGACAAGCGCGAATGAGCCTGAGACAAGCATGAGTGAGCCTAAAAGCAGCTAAACTTTTATTATACCACTGTCTACCACTTTAGGCTCTTTCAGTCGTGAACACGTTGAGTAGATTTGTTTTATTATACAATTTAATATACACGGTGGGCCATTTAAATGGATAAATCTTAATCAAACTTATTGGGAATTTCACAATTACAACTTGGTTTTAACGTAACTTTATTCTTTCATGAGTTATTTAAAAGCTCCCTTACATACTAATGTGCCACAAACAGGACAATAATATCACCAACCATTCCCATTTTGTTAAGGTGTATCCATATAAATGGCCCACCCTGTTTATTATACATACTGTGCTGTTTAATAAACACACAACACATTAAAGGTGCTGTATATAATTTTTTGACTCGACTAAAGCATAAAAACCAGCTATGCAGTGGCTCAGTAGGTAGTGCTGTTGCCTCACAGCAAAAAGGTTGCTGGTTCGAGCCTCGGCTGGGTCAATTGGTGTTTCTGTGTGGATTTTGCATGTTCTCCCTGCATTCGCATGGGTTTCCTCTGGGTCCTCCAGTTTTCCCCACAGTCCAAAGACATGCGGTACAGGTGAATTGGTTAGGCTAAATTCTCTGTATTGTATGAGTGTGACTGAGTGTGTGTGACTGAGATGGGTTGGACAGTAACAGTTTCCAAAATAAGACACGGATTTAGAGTTCCTTACTAGAATAGTTATATATTTTTCTGATTTATGTACTTACATTATTTCAAATGCTTCATAGCATGTTCAAATTTAATTTCTATAATACCAAACAGGAAAATCAGAGTGTATGGCATTATTAGCATGGTGGCACAAGACATGGTCCTTGACACTTGACAAATTTGAACATTCTTAGAAACATTTGAAATAATGTAAGTACATAAATCAGAAAAATATATAACTATTCTAGTGGTTTCTGGATGCTTTAATGACAAAATCCTACATATTGTCCCTAAATAATGAGCATGTCATGGTATTTTGAACCATTTTTGTGAACTGGTTGTTCTGGTATGTAATCGACACTTCAATTGAATCAATCCTTAATGAACAATCCCAAATTTTTCATTACAGTTGTAAAAAAAAAAGACAGTTCTCGTTGACGTCAAAATATGAAAACCACAAGTTTATTGAAGACATAAAAGGATCATAAACACTATATAACATGGTGAGAGTATACACGAAAATCGAAACCTGACCTGTATCTGTGTGCGAGTTCAGAAGCTGAGTGGATGTCATTAATGGCCAACAGCTTATTCTATTGCTGAGAGGCTTTTGCTAATGTAAACTGTCAGATAGAACATATTGCTGCCTGAAGCGCACATGTACAACGGAAAAATGAACCGTCACAGCATGAGATCGGTATTAGTTGGAGTGTGAAAAAAAATGGGAAGAGAATGAGGTCAAGAGGGAGAGAAACAAAGAGAGGGAGAGGCAGAAACTGATATGGCACAAAGAGAGTGATTTTGGTATTCCATGCATTGAACCTGAGTGCTCTGAAGTGTGTAGAGTGAGTGATGCGGAAGTTCATTCAACCTGCGGTAAGTCCACCCCCTCTTCCTTTTCCCTGTTTGTGGACTGAGGCAGTGATGAGTGTTCCTCGTGAAGGGCATGACCTTCATGACAATTCAAACCATTTTTATTCTAATGCCTCCATAAGGCGGTGCAAAAAATCATTAACAGAGCACCTGAAGTCAATTCAACAAAAGCACAAAATAGCTAATAAAAAAAATACCTATGTTTAAATCCCATTACTAGCAATAATGTTGTTGTATATTGGTTTGTCATCAAGCTGAGCTCATGCTGTGTTTATTACAGTGGCTTTTTGGGTCTCTTTGGCCCAGCACTCCACCCCCAATCCCCCCTCCCAGACCGAGCATCTGGACCAGGGGAGGGCCAGGCAGCTGCTCCGGGCTTACTGTTCATTTGCATACAGTTTCTTTGGGAATGCCCTTGACTGACTCCTCTAGGGGACGTGGGCTGCATCTACATTACCGAGAGAGGGAAAGAGAGCAAGGAATAGCAGCTTTAGGAGGCATTCACACAAGATGTGTTCTTTGGTTCAAAACAGTTAGAGAGCATGAATTGCCTTTATAGGCAAACATAAATATGCTTGTCCTGCAGTCATATTCAGATCCTTATCACTGTTGTTAGACATTTGCTTTATTTACAGCACTGCAACCTGGACAGCAAATATTGTAACTATTTTAATTGTGTTTTAAATGTCTTTAAGTCAGAATTACAGCATTAGCCCCCCTAAATTATTAGCCCTCCCTGTTTATCTTTTCCCACAATTTCTGTTTAACGGAGAGAACATTTTTTCAACACAATTCTAAACATAATAGTTTTAATAACTCATCTCTAATAATTGATTTATTTTATCTTTTGCCATGATGGTAAATAATATTTGACTAGATATTTTTCAAGACACTCATATTCAGCTTACAGTGACATTTAAAGGCTTAACTAGGTAAATTAGGTCAACTAAGCAAGTTAGGGTAATTAGGCAAATCATTGTATATCCATGGTTTGTTCTGGAGACAATCTGAAAAATATAGCTTAAAGGGGCTTATATTTTTTTTTTTACCTTAAAATGGTTTTTAAAAAATTAAAACTGCTTTCGTTCTAGCTGAAATAAAACAACTAAGACTTTCTACAGAAAAAAAATATTACCAAACGTACTATAAACATTTCCTTGCTCTGTTAAAGATCACTTGGCAAATATTTAAAAAAGAAAACAAATCAAAGGGGGGCTAATATATCTGACTTCATATATATATATATATATATATATATATATATTAGGGTTGGGCATCTAAGCTATAATGCCGATCCGATACGCATCTCGATACAAAGAATACGATCTGATATATTAGCGATACATTTGTGACATATTGCGATGCAACACGATACGATTCACACCCATATCACGATACGATGCGATAATTCAGCACTAACTAATTAAATCAAGTTTATGAGATTATGTGAAAGAGGATGCTGTGCCATTGAATGAGTTTGATTATTTATAAACCAAGCAAAACCAAGACTTTTTTTACAAACTGGCTCTTCTCTCAGAGCCAGAGTGTCAGTTTACAGTAGAGGGCCATTTTAGAACATATAGCACATATTATTTATATATATACATATTATTTATTTATATATATATTATATATTAAATATATATATATATATATATATATATATATATATTTGCACTCTTTCAACATAAATAAATTTAGCATTGCACAACAAGAATTGTGATTTAACTTTTCAACTATGAAAACAAGTTTTACAAAGATATATTTTGCCACTGATTATTCAAAACTTAAGGTCGTGAACTAGCAGTGTTATGCTGCGTTGAAACATCACTGTCACTGTAAACAACAGGCTAATAAAAATATAACAAACCAGCAATCTTCTTGCTGTGAGGTGGTCAAACTACCCACTGTGCCACCGTGACACCCAATTATTTTTATCATTATTATTATTAATATTATTATTATTATAATTAAATAAAAATTAACAGGAGGAGGTGTTTAAAACCTTCGTTCTCCGTGACACTAGGCTGAATATCTTTGCAGATGAACAATGCAATAGCATTCGTTATTGGCGTAGAGCGAGCAGAACTGTTGCGCATGGAAAAAAAACTTGCAATGCTTTTCTCACCACTTTTGGAGCTGGTTGAAGCAGTGCGAAAGCCGGGGATGCAGAAACACTGGAAGATGCTTTCACAACAACACCGAGGCGCCGCTTCAAGTGAGATATCAGATTAGTCGTACTGCCCGCGTATTTTACAGATGCGCGGCACATTTTGCAAATTGCATCTGTCCTGTCATGTCGTCCATCCTTAAATCCATAATGTTGCTTGCCATACTTTAGATTTAAAACTCAGTGGGGAATAAAATGTTTGTTTTGCTTCTCGCGCTTTCTGAGGGCGCACCACTAGCTTCATCCGCACACCTGATACACTGAGTTGTAGTGTGTGCACATCCGCAAATCCGTTGCTAAGGCTTACTTTATGTAGGTCGATTAAATTATGCGCCAAAAACAGGTTGACAACACTTGTTAATAAATAAAAAATACATTCTATATCAAAAATATAAGCTGTATCTCGGAAAAATCGATACATCTCGCAAAAACCGATGCATCTCGATTTGCTTCCAAAATTTCATTCATCCTCTGCTGCTCAACCGATGCACTCGCATCGTGCACGCGCATGACCGCGTATCGATACATATCGGTTAATCTTCCCATCCCTAATATATATATATGCAGTGGGTAGCACGTTCGCCTTACAGCAAGAAGGTCGCTGGGTTGCTGGTTCGATCCTCGGCTCAGTTGGCGTTTTTGTGTGGAGTTTGCAAGTTCTTCCTGCGTTCGCGTGGGTTTCCTCCGGGTACTCCGGTTTTCCCCAAGCTAAATTGTCCATAGTGTATGAGTGTGTGTGTGTGAATGTGTGTGTGGATGTCTCAGAGATGGGTTGCGGCTGGAAGGGCATCCGCTGCGTAAAAAACTTGCTGGATAAGTTGGCGGTTCATTCCGCTGTGGTGACCCCGAATTAATAAAGGGACTAAGCTGACAAGAAAATGAATGAATATATATATATATATATATATATATATATATATATATATATATATATATATATATATATATATATATATATATATACTATTAGAGTTTAGATGAAAAACCCTTTATATAATGTTATTAAGGTTATTAGCTGATATATAAAATTTGTATATCTTTATATATAATAAAGTAGATTTTCTTTTTGCGTCAAAACCAGCTAATTCCACTTGAGCTTTTTCCACAAAAACTTCTTAATCCACCTATTGGGACAAGACAGTGTATTTAGTTAAAAATCACTAAGGATGCAAATAGAAGTTATTTTACCAAACATGAACACATTACACACACCACCTAAAATTGAAAACGCATAAATCTGTCAAGTAAGTTGCTGCTCATTCTGCTGTGGTGACCCCTGATAAATCAGGAACTAAGCCAAAGGAAAATAAATGACTGAAATCTGTCAATTGAGTCAATAACATTAAAATTTACATTAATTAAATCTTAACAATTTATTGTCATGGCAAGGCAGTGGCGCAGCAGGTAGTGCTGTCACCTCACAGCAAGAAGGTTGCTGGGTCGCTGGTTCAAACCTCGGCCCAGTTGGTGTTTCTGTGTGGAGTTTGCATGTTCTCCCTGCCTTTGTGTGGGTTTCCTCCGGGTGCTCCGGTTTCCCCCACAGTCCAAAGACATGCGGTACAGGTAAATTGGGTAGGCTAAATTGTCCGTAGTGTATGAGCGTGTGTGTGAATGTGTGTGTGGATGTATCCCAGGGATGGGTTGCGGCAAGAAGGGCATCCGCGGCGTAAAAACTTGCTGGATAAGTTGCCGGTTCATTCCGCTATGGCGACCCCGGATTAATAAAGTGACTTAGATTAAATGCAAGTAGAACCGTGTAAACATTGTAAACTAAGTTTGTTAGATTCAAATAATGTAGCTAATGTAAAATGTACAGTGCAAAACATTGTGATAAAAACATTTTGAAGTGTATAAACATTAAAATGAAGTGAATAAAAAAACATAATGCCCTTGCCCACAGCTATCATAACATGCTATGTGTAGAATGCAAATACTATAAAAAATGATCAATTCAAATATCTTGGTGTACTGCAAGTAGAACAGAGCAAAACATTGAGAAACATTATTATCTGGGCAATGTCCATATATATATAAACGCTTATCAGACAGAGTATAAAGTAATACAAATAACATATATTTTTATACATTATATTTATCTTTTAAAAAATAGCTTACATTAGTAAATAAAACACACAGTAGGCTACTTTGCAAAAAATGGATGTCTCTCAGACACTTTTAGAAGTTGTCATTTATTCATCTTCTCCATACTCAAGGTCTTGATTGTAACATCTCTTTTTCATCTTCTCTGTTTATATCATGTTACAGCATCTTGTTTACCTTCACCTTTTATGAAATGGAGTTGCTGTTTACTGTATAGTAAATCAGATTCAAAGTAGCGTCGATGCACAAAACAACATTATGAATGCTTGCTACTCTTCCGACTGTATAATATGTTTTTTTCTTATAATGTAGAGAGTTTTGAGGTAAGGGATGTTTCATTTGCCATTCAGTGACAGTCGGACAATCTCATGCAGTACATCAAACCTTATATTCAAAAAATATTGGAAAATTTAAACCTGAATCCTAATAAAAGCTAGCTTAACAGCGTGATGCTACATTGGAAACATTATTCGATTGGCTCTTTCTGATTGGTTCTTGGGACATAGAGGCTTTTGCCAACAAACTGATATTTCTGAATGGGCTGACGCTGAGATTTACAAGATTTGGAGCAAAAATATTTGTTGAACATGTTACTGCGTGCCTAAAGCATTCGCTTAATGCCATTACCTCATTTTTGGCGGAAGTGGCGTTTAGCGGATTTTTGCATCTGAACTCTTCATATATATAGTCAAGTGTTTAACGCCAGTAAAGCAACCCACCATTCCTTTGTTACTAGTTTAAAATTTACTTTATTTCTTGTGAGCTGTTTTGTGTAGTAAATCAAAACCCGTATTCTGTAAAAATCAGTGGTTATAATTTGCAGTTAATTTTCAGTTCAATTCCTGAAGCTAATTTAATTTTTTCCTCTTCCCAACATGACACGTTGCTCATATTTTGATGATTTAATCAAACTAATAAAGCAGATATTGTGTAAATGTCCTCCCTAAACACCACTTATCAACAGTGTATGGATGAAATGCACACACATTGTACGTCATGGTTGTAACCCTATCCAAACAGATCTGTGATGCAGTTTTGGGTCATGTCCCACTGGTTGAGAAGCTCTCCTGCATGCTGTGTGTACTGAACAGTATACAGTTAATTACAAGCTGGTGCTGCATTCCAAATACAGCTTGGGTTATGCTCATCTCTTTCTGGGAAGACAAAAGGATAGGAAGAGCATGTTTGTTGAGTAAAGAAACAAAATGTATGTACAAGAGAGTGTATGTGTCACAGCGAATGAGTGAGTGCCTAGAGAGAGAGAAAGAGAGAGAGGGAGAGTGCGCATGTGTGACGGGAGAGAATGACAGCGTGTGTGAAAGAAAGATAGGAAAAGGGAGGGTGTTGGGGGTAGGTGGGCGGGAAGACGAGTAGGAAGGCTGAGAGAGAGAGAGAGAGATTCAGCGCTGCGTGTCAGAGCCGTGTGTAAGAGAGAGAGAGAAGCGCGTGTGCACAGGGCATCCGTATTTCTACAGGACAAACGGAGGTGTTTTCACTCAATTCTATTTCAGCCTCCACCTCTTCTGCCTCCCGCCATCAAGCGTTGAATAAAAAACCCAGGAGTGACTACAGTTCGCCAGGTAGGGACATTTAACAGTACTGAGAACAGTGTTTCTCTTTGTGTGTCTTCCAGTGTGTGTTAGTTAACTATAACCTCAGTAACTTCAGAGACGCTGCTGTTAGTTTCAAAGACTTGGAGTGAATTAGATAACGATAACTGACTGTGTTTATGTTCTATACTACGTGCCTGTGTGCATGCATATGTGTTTGGTTATATGCACAGCCTTTGTATTCAATTACCGAGTGAAAACAGTCCATAATAGCACTCAGCAGAGCGTGAGACACATTGCTTCCTACCTCCAGTGCCTCGTGACGGCTGATTCCTGGAGGAATAACTTCCTGCTGTCTGCTGCCGCGCTCACTACTTCTGACATCGGCGATGAGGAGGTCATCTCCAAACTGTTTTCTCCCTGCCCAGCCGTTTTCTGTGAAAGCTGTCAGTTTTTGAGCTGCTCGAGGGTCTTTCTAGACATGAGTGTTGTTTACAAAGCGCATCTGAGAGGATGCTTTGTCTAAAAAGCGTAGATATGGAATGGCAGGGAAACAGCTTTTGTCTGACATTATTGTGGTGTAATTGTGGATGGGTTTGTGATTATACCCTACACACCCCTTCCCCCACATGCCCAAACATAGCTTTCATCACATACCACCTTTTTTTTCCCAGCAGCCCTTGACGTATGGAGTGATCAAACCTCAAGGCACTATCACCTTCCGTACAACCGTTAATCCCCGCCTTTCACACTCTCAGTGATGTCAAACCCTACCTAATTGACAGATCTCTTCCGGTTTCACCATTTTCAGTCCCTCTGTGTTTAAGTTAAAGCTCCGTTCCTCCATTAGCTCATGATCTGAAGAAGGAACAAAGGGGCTGCTGGATTGCGGTTAACATGCACAGTTGTTCCCTCATTTCAAAACATGAAAGAGGGGAAGAGTGGCTTATTGCGGAGCTTCAAACAACTTCTCTCCATTTGGTTCCATTCTCCTGCCTGGCATAATCCTCAAAAGCCACTGCATGCCATCCACCCTTTTTTTTAAATGGATCTTTTCTTAATCAAAGCAAACTGCACTCAAGTTCCTTTTTTCCCCTGGAATGTTTTTTTTAATATCAGTTTATTTTACGTTTTGTGCTTTTAAATGTTAATTTGTATTTTTAAGATTGTGCTCCAGACGTTGATTTTGTTTTGGCTCTTGGCACCAGTACGGTTGACCACCTTGGCCTGAGTTTAAACAGCCACTCTTGTTTGGTTCAGTACCATGGAGACTGGTTTGAATTGAGTCCATTGTCAATGAGTGCAAAAATAAACAGAGTGTGTGTGTGTGTGTGTGTGTGTGTGTGTGTGTGTGTGTGTGTGTGTGTGTGTGTGTGTGTGTGTGTGTGTGTGTGTGTGTGTGTGTGTGTGTGTGTGTGTGTATCCAGCTGTGGCGCCAGATCTCACACTGCATCAATAGTTAATGAGTGAAGCTGGCAAGAGCTCTATTGATATGTCTGTTTTTGTTTTACTAGCGGCTGCGTAATTTATATGAGCTTTATATTTGACAGAAAGTGAAGCGTGACTGCAACAGGGTCATAAACCCAGCATATACATGGAGGGGTGGTACAGAATTCTGCTTAAGAATCGAGCTGTGTGAGTCTGTCCCTTTAAAGCGCAAATACAGCTTTACATCCTTGATTGAACAAATCAATGTCATGCAGAGAGAAAACCCACATGCTTTTGTGAGAAATAAATACCAAACTGAAACTAAGCTCAGCATGTGAGAGGTTGCTTGTTAGTGTACATATGCATTGCACTGACAAGTGTGAGTCTGTATGAGTGTTTCCCCCCTTTTTTGGACTGTATTTGAGCTTCTTGGGCTGTCAGCGCTTCACTTGCTGTTAGCGGGATGTTTTTTTTTTTTCTCCTTCCACTCCTCACGAGCTCACGAACTGCGCCTTTTGATTGGCCATCTCTCTCACACTCCACGGGAAGAAATGACAGAGTGGAATTAAGGTCACATGATGTGGGATTCGGCACTCGCTATCTCCCTGTTTTTAATCTCCCTTATAGACTCTCTCACTTGCTGCGGATTTGGATTATCTAACGGATTTATCCTGCTGTCAAAAATTAGCTATATGATTGTCTGCTTAGTGTATACGCTTACCAAGCAGCTGATTCAAGCCATAAATCCTAATAAAAATAAATAAATAGAGAGGAGGGAAAAGGCATATCTGCAGATGGCCATATTGAAGCACAGTGCTGTGTCTAGTTTTAGCTGTGTGTACACTGCACCGCCCTGGCAGAGATGTATGATTGGTACAGAAATAATTAATAACGTTATAACTGTAGTATTCCTGTTGGAATTATGCTTAAATAATTTAGAACTAATCCAAAATTATCCAGATAAAATTGCACATGCAATAAAAAATGTAAAATCTCAAAGGTTGCATTTTTTTCTTATCTTAATGCAGTATTTGTGATAAACTATTTAAAAAAAAATAGATCAGACAAAAAATACCCTCTTATGTCCTTGTGAGACTGCTGACAGCTCTGAGCAAACAAGCATCATAGCCGCAATCAGAGTGTGCTTTTCCACACTGTTAAACATCACATACTGCTTTCAGCACCTCTTGCTTTTGGACAGCGCCACCTGCCTCAGCACTTTCAGCACCGGACAGTGACACACTTTGAGGCTTTAACTGAATGGACTGCTTTTAGAACTGCCATTTTAAGGACAGCGACAATAGTTGTGTCTGCTGTGCCACTTCACTTTTCATTTACCTTTTCCTCACTTCCTTTGCAGGGACAAAAATTAATGATGACTTACAGGAGAACTGTCATTCAAAATGCGGGTCCAAATGTGCTCTGTAACCCTTTGCAAATTTTCCCTGAGTTATTTTCTTTATTGATCAAACACTCAAAGCAGAGTAGCAGCTACTTAACAACTACTCAGAACATAGTAACCATATAGAACCAAATGCAGTTAAACCAACTGCATTTTTTAATAGTTTGCATTTAATATAAGATGTTTCTTTAATTTTGAATTAAAAAAAATATTTATCATAGCTGCAATTAAATGATTCAACATGATCATCAGGCGCCTCACAGCAAGAAGGTCACTGGTTCGAGCCCTGACTGAGGTCAGTTGGCGTTTCTGTGTAGAGTTTGTAGGGTTTTGCAGGGTTTCCTCCAGGTGCTCTGGTTTTCCCCACAAGCCCAAAAACATGTGGTATAGGTGAATTGGGTAAGCTAAAAAGACCGTAGTGTATATGCGTAAATGAGTGTGTATGGATGTTTCCCAGTGATGGGTTGCAGCTGAAGGGTCATCTGCTGCGTAAAACATATGCTGGATAAGTTGGCGGTTCATTCCAGTGTGGCGACCTCTGATGAATAAAGGGACTAAGCCAAAAAAAATGAATGAATGAATAAATGAATGACCATCAGGATAACTTTATATTTTTTGGTAGCATGCTGCATGAACTCAGATAAATAAGTTATGCTGTTATTTTTCCTTTTTATTACTTTGCTATTGTAAACTATGGGTCCTTCTAACATTACATAACACTGTGACGACTAGTGTTGACTCATGCAGCCACTCTATAGGCTGCTTTTAGAGCAGATCGAAATTCGCTGTGACTCCCATGTAGTGCGTATGTGTTTTGCATGTTAGCTATATCGCATTGGTCACGCATATGTGTGGGACATGCTTAATAATGAAGTGCTGAAAATGCTTGTATGCACAGATAAAAGCTAAAATGGTTGCTTTTAAGCCAGCACGGTGTATTTCACAGTTGGAATCAATGTAATTAATCCAGCCTTGGCCACGGTGAATGTGATGTATTACTCATCAGGCTTCTGACAGTTCACCCTATTGATTTTAATACCTAATTTTTTTTGTACATCGTGAATATGACTTGAAAGCCGACCAATAACGTAGACCAGTGATTCAGATTTATTGTGCAGTTAAAATTCTCACTGATTCACAGATGAAAGGTGCAGTAATTTAATGCATGTTGAGCTTCAATCACTTGATCATTTAATGTTGTCAAGCTTGGCTCGTATTTTTCAGAATCGCTTGATTTGATCCATTCAATGTACATAAAGATCTTTGATATGAGAAATGGAGGCAAGCTGACCTTGAATGTGTCCAGCTGGACTTAAAATACATGTTTCCGTCTTAAGAGAATTGCTGCTAAAAGTGGCAGTGCTGAACTGAAGCAGTAACTATAAGATGTGAAGACGCACGTCCACAGTCTCCCACACGTGCAGCCAACACATGCATTCGCACGCAAACAGAACGTCTCCTCTCAGTCTGCGAGTCAACGCACCCCGCTGATGTCTCGTGACGATAATCACAGGTCAAAAGCTGTTTGCTTGTAGATGGATAGCAGGACAATAATCCGGTCGCTCTCTAAAGCCAACCCTTGTAAGCCCGTCACCTAATTGAGACAGCATGGTGTTGCGGACCGTGGTCATTTGCATGTGTACATTAGCATAATTGAATAGGCATGAGTTAAGTGTGTTTCAGCAGGCTGCTAATAACATGGCCCCCGCACCGCCAGATGAATTTGTTCCTCTTTTTTCCTCCTCCATAGCACCAGTATTCATTTTGTCAACAGAAATAAGGGTGAAAACTATTCATTTGCTGTAGCTAGAACTTTGTCAGGTCCTCTAACTGAAAACTACTCTGATCCACTCATCTAATGAATGATCTGTGCATTATTGTTGATGATATGACTAAAGATTAGACTAAAATTAAGGCAGAGAGAGAAAAATAAAGTTTTGCCATAATCTGATGCATTGCACCTTTCATTCATTAGATCAGGGGTTCCCAAACTGTTCAGCCGAAAAAATAATAAAATAACTCCGAAAATAACAACGACAGTGACTCACAACCCCATTATTCTCTGATGTGGGTATAAATATATAAACCTTGCTCTCAATAGCACACACAAACCAATAGGCCCAGGTCTATTAATCAATCAGTTTTGGAGATCACTCTGAGACATGTTCAGTTGTGGCCTGTATTGGTTTTTAATGTACTTGTGTGCAGTAAAGGTGTCAGAAAGTTTAACCTGGTGCCATAAAATCAATGTGCTCCATCTGATGCTATTGCTGTGTCTTTAATATAATGTAATCACCCCAGGGGTCTCAAAAACATTTAAAGGCTGATGGCTTTTTATTTGCATGTTGTTTTTTGATGTTTATTATTAACATGTTAACTCTGGGTGTGTCCCAAATCGCAGACTTATGCACTATTCTACGCCATTTAATAGTATAAATAGTGTTAAGTAGTGCATTTACACTGAAAACTCGAAAAATAAGAAGTCCATTTTAATTACACGGATGAAGCACTCATTCAGCCGGTAAAATGAAGTGTGGAATGTTGGACACTTCACGCACTCAACGACCGCAGCTTTGCATACATAGCAGAAGAGGCGGAGCTATCGGGGGCACATGTTGGATAACTTTATTTATTTTGCATTGTGAAAGCGAAATTCTCCTATGAGAGTGATTATAAAGCCTCCCGATGGAGAATGCGGCAATACTCGCGGCAGGTATTATTCGGTAATTTATTAAATTTTTTTCAATAATTTGGCAAACATCATCGGGAAAACGGGTTGAATTTCCCCTTAGTAAAAGCATTAGTGTTCCATTTTGAGACGACACTACATGCATGTACTATGCTGTTGAGTGTGTAAGTGCATAAGTACATAGTGCATGGGTGCATAGTCTGCCATTTGGGACGCAGCTATTGTCACTATTAACTACTAGTTTGTTCTTCAGTAGGTTATGGATAAAATATGGTCATTCTAATAGTTTAATAAAATTAATTTGAGTTTTGGAAATTGCCAAGCGACCAGGGGATGCAGCCATCCATTTGTTTCTTAGTCTCCCTCAGCAATCTGTTTCCTTCATTTTTTTCACTTCTGTCCTTTTTTGTTGAAAATAAGTTGAAGTTATCTCCCTTGTGAGTGTCTAATATAATACAAACTAAAAATGCTGGCTTGGCATAAACAAATGTTGGGTCAAATATAGTCAAAACTCAACCATTGTTTTAAAAAGTGTATTTCAAATTTAGGCATCATGGTGACGCAGTGGGTAGCACGATCGCCTCACAGCAAGAAGGTTGCTGATTTGAACCTCGGCTGGGTCAGTTTGCGTTTCTGTGTGCATGTTCTTCCTGTGTTCACATGGGTTTCCTCCAGGTGCTCCGGTTTCCCCCACAGTCCAAAGACATGTGCTAGGTGAATTGAAAAAACTAAATTGTCCGTAGTGTTAGTGTGTGAATGACTGTATGGGTGTTTCCCTGTGTTGGGTTGCAGCTGGAAGGGCATTCGCTGCATAAAACATATGCTGGATAAGTTGGCAGTTCATTTTGCTGTGGCAACCCCTGCCTAATAAAGGGACTAAGCTGAAAAGAAAATGAATAAAAGAAAATCCCAACAATGTCCATATTTGACCAAACACTGGGTTACGGCAACCCAGCATGTTTTGGAGTGTTTACTGTCTGCAATCCACCAGATCATTTTAAGCTTACTTAAGAAGCTCTGCAGATCATTACCAATGCAAGATTCAAAGGCAGAAAAAAAGACACTGGATTATATCTGAAACAGTTGGCTTACTTATTTTTCAGCGGCTGCACTTGAGAATGACTCTCCAAAGGTCCAGGTGCATGCTCACTGGGTTTGTTGCACAGGTGGAGCAACCAATGCGTTTAACAGATGAGACCGAAAGCTAAGAACAGCGAAATGTTGGAAGGAGATTATTTATTTATTTTTGCTTTTGCTCCAGCTGTTGTTTTTTGCAACGGAGCGTGTAAACAGGGCACTGATGGATTCTGTGAGCACAAGAAGAACTGCTTGCTCTCTTTACTTCCCGTTCACTGCCAATGAACTGACTTCTATTCACTCTTATTCTAGCTCAAACAGCCACTAATATTTGATATTCTTCTTTTAATTTTGCAGCCAAAAGCATTAGAGATTTTTTCTCATCCTTTAATACTTACAGTCTGCGAGTCTCAAAACCGAATCCTAGATTGCTATTATATTATATTATATTATATTATATTATATTATATTATATTATATTATATTATATTATATTATATTATATTTTATGGGGGTGTCACAGTGGCGCAGTGGGTAGCACGATCTCCTCACAGTAAGAAGGTCGCTGAAGATGGCATTTCTTTGTGGAGTTTGTATGTTCTCCTTGTGTTTGTGTGGGTTTGCTCTAGGTGCTCCGGTTTCCCCCACAGTATAAAGACATGCGCTAGAAGTTAATTTGGTAAGCTTAAAGGCTGGAAGGGCATTTAAATGTGTAAAACACATACTGTATAAGTTGGCAGTTCGTTCTGCTGTCACGACCCCTTTTTAATACAAGGACAAAGCCAAAAAGAAAATTGATGAATATTATTATATTATATTATATTATATTATATTATATTATATTATATTATATTATATTATATTATATTATATTATATTATATTATATTATATTATATTTTATTATATTATATTATATTATATTATAATATATTGTATTGTATTATATTATATTATATTATATTATATTATGTATTGAATTGTATTGTATTATATTATATTATAATATATTGTATTATATTATATTATATTATATTATATTATATTATATTGTATTGTATTGTATTGTATTATATTATATTATATTATATTATATTATATTATATTATATTATATTATATTATATTATATTATATTATATTATATTATATTATATTATATTGGTAAATAACATATCTTAGTTTACTGAAAATGAAAAACTAAAAGGTATGTACAAACAACAGTGTTATTAAAACAATTCCCATTCATGCAGATCTAAAAATGCTGTATTATGCATGCTAGGCCAATAGGTCATGATGTCAATTTATAAATTGCACACACATACAATGATATAGTTTGCCATTGTTTTCGTTGTCCAGTATATACCCGTAGAATAAACACATATTATGAATTTGCATATGTCAAAGTTTCTCTAAATTACCATTTTTCAAATGTAGTGTTGGCATATAAAGTTTTTAAAAACAAACATACACTTTGTAGCCAGGCATGGGACAATAACCGTTTTCAAGGTATACCTTGGTTTAGAAAAGTCAAGGTTTTAAAACTGTAATTTTCTGCTACTGTTCTTATGGTATAAAGAAGTTATTTATTTATTTATTTATTTTTTACGTATTTTGGTCTTTGCTAGATTGGATATGGTTGCGACCGGAAGTTAACAAGAATTATTTATATTATTTATTACATTTGATTGTATTTTATTAACATATAGCCCCAACCCTGAACGCAAACATCATAGTATTGTAAAAACTGTACTTGTACCTGGTATTATTTATGCTATTTATTAAATTACCCAATAATAAACAAACCCAACTGTCCCAGTACTGTAACGTCTCAAAGTATCTCCAGCAGAAAAAATATCAAAAGATGCTATTTTAAATTGTAAAAAAATCTGTGTTTTTGAAACTAATGAAGACAGCAGAAGTCAATAATTTATTAAAATTATTCAGCCGGACATGTTTACTGTCCCAAAATATTTTAAATGTTTCTCAAAATAAAATATATTGTGTTTAAAGCGGAAATAAGTTTTAGTTTTTACCCAAACATTAATAAAAGAGTATATTTTAGAGCAGTAATCACAATACCGTGAAACATGATATTTTCATCCAACATATTTTTATCATACATCAGAATCTTATACCGGCCCATGCCTATTTAAAAACCCCTTTTTCAAGCGTATTTCATTTCCCCAAAAACCCATTGTTGGTAAAATCCACTGCAAAAAAATATTATATGCAGTGTATAGTACATGTTTGTGTACGTAACGTTTCTGTTTTAATTACAAAAATTGTGCCATGTAAATACTACCTTTAATTTTGCTAATCTGGTTAAAGAAAAAGTAAAAAAATTCTGAAGTGAAACTGGAAAATACTGAGAGTGCAGTAGATTGCTATATTCAGTATCTAGACATCCAGACATGAAATTCCTATTAATTATACATATTACACATTATACAGTGTAAGTGATAGGAATGCTCTGTTCATATAGTATTTAAAACAGCCTACAGTATGTTCCACTTTATTAGTTTGATTAAAATCAATGTAGTTTATGCAAGCCATATTGCAAAGGTCTCCAGAGTAATTTTGTGCTATATGTTCTTATTTAACACCTGCGCATGTTAATTACATTTTAAAAACTGTGGCTCATGCATGCAAGACATTTTGTCAAGAATAATTATGCATAGTTAAGAGTGTTATGGATTGTTATTCAATATATATGAAACCTTTACATAAGCCGCAACCGTCTGCTGCTGTATGAGGAAGGGAACCTTGTGTATTATTAGTTCAAAGATCACGCTCACACCGAGTCACGTGTTTACTTTTACTAAATCACTTCCTTCTACACTGTCGACTCGTGTTTCCTGACCTCTAAGTATCACTAATGACCTTTCCTATTGTAAGATCTCTAATCTCTGACACCCCCAGTGTCTGGTAGCTTTTATAGCTGTGCATTGACAATAGCTCAGTTGCCGCATGTCAAATAAGCCAAGATCCCCCAGTCACTGTGCCTTAATTAAAGACAAGGGAGTGCTTTCTTAAGAGCCCCATGATGGATTGAAATCTTAAGAGTCATGACTGTATCGATGAGAGGAAAGGAGCCCATCTTATCTCTAAATGTTCTCCTTTTTCTTCCTCTGTTCGCGAGCTCGCTCCTGCTTGCCAGCATTGACATGTTCGCTGGGGAGAAAGATTATGCGGGAGTGGAGAGTAATTACGGCTCTAAGCCAGCCATTTGTGAGGCCTTATCAGTCAAATGATCGCGGTGTGGATCACATTAAAACACAAAGGCCGAGACATGTCCTAAATGCATTTTTTTCATGACCTGTTAGTCAGTCTTATCTTTTGTTAGCAGAACATTTTCT
The DNA here is from genome assembly GCF_052040795.2 of Danio rerio. Taxonomy (NCBI): domain Eukaryota; kingdom Metazoa; phylum Chordata; class Actinopteri; order Cypriniformes; family Danionidae; genus Danio; species Danio rerio. The sequence continues at coordinate 21,776,493 of NC_141024.2, forward strand.
TCCGTATGCCCTCCACCAATTCCCACAAGAAAATGTAGTCATGCTGGCTGTTTGACTTCCAAATATTGCCTACTGTATATGCCAGTGATTTAATTATCATTTATTCATTCACTTTCCTTCAGCATAGTGCCTTTATTCATGAGGGGTCGCCACAATGCAATGAACCACCAAATGATCCAGCATATGTTTTACACAGCGGATGCCCTTCCAGCTGCAACTCGGTTCTGAAAAAACCCATACACACTCACATGCACACACATACACTACAGCCAATTTAGTTTATTCAGTTCACCTATAACACATGTCTTTGGACTGTGGGTGGAAACCGGAGCACACGGTGGAAACCCACGCCAACATGGCGAGAACATGCAAACTCCACACAGAAATGCCAACTGGCCCAGCCGGTACTTGAACCAGCGACATTCTTGCTGCCATCGTGTTGCCCTGTTTTAATTATCAACAAAGTTAAATTGTTTAAAAAGAAAGACTCTTAATTACATTGAATAAAGCATTTTTATTCATAAAGTGACATTATAAAGATTATAAAGCTGGTTCAGATATATGCTATACAAATTTTAGCACACTACAGAAATTCATTATATTATGGATGAGCCATTTTGAAACCCATTATAAAACAAATGAATAAACTGACAACAGTAGGTTATTGTGCGTCACTTTTGTAAGTGTATTTGAAACAGTCATTCACAGAATCAGATAAAATGACTCAAAACATCATATATTGAGATTTAAGATGTTGTTTTTTGCTTGGTGTGTGTCATGGACTAAAATTATCTTAAGTACTTTGATCAATCCAGAAATATGTGACTCTTCCGACATTTATGCAAAACTGCAAAAACATGCCTCTGCATACATTTCATGGCAGTTCCAGATGCTCTAGGTGGTAAAACATCTGTAATGTCTGTCTTTTTACACAAATTATGATTAAAGGGGAAATGATCAACAAATATTTTTGCATCTTTTTACCAAAAAGCTTTGTTAAGACCTCAAAACAATGCTTGCGATGATTTATGAAAGAATACATGTTGTGCATCACAAATTTATTTCCATTCTGACATAGTTTGCCGAGTAGCAAAAACATGTTACAGGTTAAAACAGTATGTTTGTTTTAGCTTTTAGTATCATTGTTTGATTAGGGTTAGGGTAGGAGTTTGGGCCCCATTTTATATTAGGTGGCTTATGTTAGATGTGCTTGCATTATAAAATAAACACAGTGTACTTACTGTGTTCATAATGTATTGCAGAACACTTCTGGTTCTCCTGAAGTGGGATAGAGGTAGAGTTAGGGAAACATTTGGGGGTATTGGTAGGTTTAAAGTGGAAGTAAGTTAATTTTGACCCCCTAGATGTCAAACACAGCGATATTCCAAGATAGCAGCACCCTAGCTCTAAAAGCTCTCGTAATGCCCTTTTCTTCAAAATGCTTACATTAGTCTAGTTTGTTTAATATATTTTTATTAAAGTTGAAACCAATTTGCAAAATAATGTAAACTTGACTGCTTAAGTTTGGGTTACGCTGTAAGAGATGGTCATCTGTGTAATGTAATTACAGAAATTAATTACAGACATAAGTACATGCATTTAATTAATCATAAATATAACAAATAACTGATTTCAGCATATGTCGATATAAGTTTAGACCGCCTAATATAAAATGGGACCATTTTGTGTTGGTTGTACATTAATATAAATCCTGATTAAGCTTTATTTTTTTAGCAGCACTCACTGAACATTTTATTTCTAAACTCCCACGATATGTACATCAAACAGCATTTATTAAATGCTGCTACATTTCACATTTTTCACAGTATTTGGTGCCAGACACTGAATATTTCACATAGAAACTGCTGTGAAATGTGCTGCACCCAACCCTCATTTTGCAACCATTCTTTGCCCATAGGTATGTTTTTTAATGACATTGTGTTGTTTAATACAGTGTAAATCCACATCTGTGTTAGAGAAAAGGCCAAATAGTTTACACTGCCTCATGTAGACACTTTAATATCAAAGTGCAGTAAAATATACCAGGAGCACGGTATTTGAGGTTTTGCAGTAATATAGGCAGTCATGTATTTTCATTGAACCTGGGTTTCTTTTGATGTGTTTGAACAGGTTATGAACTTGTCATTTATGCAGAATCTTAACGTAACAGGCTGGTGCAACTGAAAATTTAAATTCTATCATCACGTACTCCCCCTCATGTCACTCCAAATGATGTAATGTAACACAGGGGTGAGTAAATGACAGAATTGTAATTTTTAAAACTTTCCCTTTAAATTGAATGGCAATCAGACGCTTTTACTCCTCCAAAGACCTTGACTCTAGTTTCAGCGTCTTGAGCTGAGCTCAGAAATGAGTAAATGAGGAGAAAAAAAACACATCCTGAGGCCACATTACTTCTTGCTCTCTCCCCCTTTCTCTCACCATCTCATCATGATTAACGGCAGCAGATAAATTTCATGCATTATTCATCCACTCTGCCACCTTCACCTGCAGAGTGGAGGCTGATTTTCAGGTGCCGCTTCGTTCCTAAAAAACTTTAGCCACAGTGACAGTTTGATAAAATCAGCTCCCTCAGGGCCAGCGTTCTCACTCATTTAGCTCTTACTGGCAGGCCGAGTCACTCCTAAAGCTAGTGGATCTGCCTGTGAGCTATTTTTCTTTTTGTTTTTATCTTGAGAGATAAATCAACTTCTGTAGGGATTGTTATATTTACTGTTTGTATTCATTTAATGCTCATGTTAAATGCTTATTAAATTTATTATCATTTATTTATTCTGTTACAATAGTTACAATATCAGATTATTTCACTTTTGACTTGTAAATTGTGTCGTGGACAAAAAAGATGTCAGATTACACACAGCTTAAGGCTGGTTTATACTTCTGCGTTGATGGATCGGCGTGACCCACGGTACCTGCCTTGTAGTTGTGCATTTATACTTCTGCATGTTGTTTGTGTTGCTCTGCTATAACACCTCCAAAATGCTAGCTGGCTGTGGGTTTTTATGTTCCTCTGTGTCAAGTTTCTTCGTGGGTATTTTTTTATTTTTTTTACGCTACATGTAGCTAAAACTCACTGATTCAGAGCAGGGAACCGGCGGACGTGCAACAACTTTAATCATAATATAAACACAAAATAAAAGTTTCCATCTGGACCTCCTTCATGGAACCTGACACTTGCAAACACTCGCTCAGTTCGGCTCGCGACTCTCAGCACCGACCACACTCGTCATTAATACCAAGCTGACCAATTACAGAGCTTGTGCTACGCATCATTGATATGTGATTTGAGATGTGTAGGTAAGGCTGCACTGGAGTATACGCGTGTGCTTGACACAGAAGTATAAATCAAACTAGTCATCTGTTTAATGACATCCATGACATCATTGTGGAGATTTAGCAACTGACTTCTGGATCTAGAATTTAAAAAAACAATTGCTACTGAAGTTATTAGTCCCTTGAGGAAACATCAGAAAAATTTGAGTGTTATAATTTATTATTTTTAGCTGGAAAGTCAATGACAAATTCTTCATGTCAAGTAAAATGTATCGATGAGTGTTTGGATTATCAAGTGAAATGTAATTGTGAAAATATTTCACTTAATTGCATTATTTTCTTTTTAAATTGTCTTTTAACATTCTTGTTTTTATGAATGGTTAAACTAAATTTATTTTATTGTAAGCCAGTGATCAGAAACAACATAAAGGGCTCTATTTTAACAATCTAGGTGCAAAGTCTAAAGTGCATGGCACCAATGCAATAAGGGTGTGTCTGCATACACTTCTGCTATTTTAAGAACGGAAATCACATCATCTAACAAGGTTGTGCTTATTGCCCTAATGGTGTGTTTTGAGCAAAACGTCCATAAAACCAATCAGAGTCTCATCTCCCATTCCCTTTTAGAGTCTATTGCGTGACGTCAGAGCGCATTTGATATTTACATGGCAGACTTTTCACTAGCGAGAAAACAGTTAAACAGACCATCTGTGCAAGGATAAAGCACAAGTACTTTCTCTTTACTTTACTTTTACTTTTTACTACTGTACTGTTATTGAGTAAGGAAATGATGTTGTACACACTCCATTGAAGGCATCCATTAGCCTACATATTTAATTACGTTTCTTAAGCGCAAAAAATATGATTCAAAACTATTTCTAAATGCAATTCTCATTTCAAGCAAACGAATTACCAATAAATTAAAATTGTTAAAAATGAAAAATAAAAACTGCATATAAAAAATAAAACTGTCAATAATAATAACATTATATAAATGCAAATTGTTATTAATAAACTAAAAAAGCCTCCCTGATAAGAATAATAATTTTTGTAACATTTTAATCCTCACATTTTTTTCATATGTAAAGATATTTGTGTAATGCTGTACATCCTGTGTGTATTAAGCATTTGGACCCACATAGGCACATAACTAACGCACTCTACTCTTTACTTGAGCTGCTTTTAGATGGTCAATTACGCCATCTATTTCAGTTTTTCAAAATAGCAACACGCCAACGATGCGCCTTAAAACACCTCTATTTTAAACAAGCACGCCCATGAGTCCACAAACTGGCTCAAGTATATTTGCTATTTAAACAGTGTGGTGCAAAACATGAAAATTAGGGTGGCAGTGGTCTGAAAATAGCAACAAATTGCACCAAACTCATCTTGTGCCTTAATCCGCCAAGTGTATGATAGGGCCCATGGTCTCACATAAATCCATCCAGCTTTATTTCTTCCTTGTTTTTAACCAAATTCTTATGTTTGCCTCTTCAAATCAGTTACTTTAGTTTCAATTTCATTTTATTTGTTCCTTATTAATCAAACACTTACTTAACAATTCATGCATCACAAATTCTACATCATTCTCTACTCAGACCAGTTTTGTTTAATCCACCACAGCTCATAGCACTGAGTCTTGGCGTGGCTTGACTGTCAGTGTAAATCATTTACTAGCCCACTGAGATGTAAAGCCTTGGGAGAAATGAATTACCCAGGATGCACCCGGTGTGCCAGGCACAGACAGGATGAGATAGTAGCTAATTTTGCCCACCTAACGTTCCACAATCTCTGGAATCGGCCAGTAGAAAAAGAGCCAATCACTGGCAATGCGGTCAATAATAATCAAAATGCGAGGGGTGTGTATGGCATGACTATAATGAATGGCATGAAAAACCTTGAACTGAAGCAGCACAGATGACGGTACAGCCTTACCTTTTAATGGAGCCCTTGACAGAAATTTGCATTAGTGCTGCAGGCGACCCATCCTGTGTACTATGCATAATGCAGTCCTTTGGGAACATGCGCACACACATACACACGCATGACTGCACTCATAACAGTCACCGAATTCAGCCATTTAGTCAAGCACACTGCTGATGCATTATTGATGGGGTCGATCTTGACATTTTCCATTTCCAAAAAAGCAAAACACACTTTAATATAGGGATAAAATGTTATCTACATGTAGTAGTACAAAATAAATATGTTCCCTTTGTTTCGAATTTATTCATGTCATGTCATAATACAATGTCTAAAGATGTGAAAGATTCCTATTGGGCTTTGTGAGAGTTTGACCAGACCGAGGGGACAAGCAGGGTGAGACATAGCCTGCATCACATGGCCATTTCTGCTGTCATTCCACAATCGCCAGCGGCTTCAATGCCAAATCAGAGGTAATCTGAAGGGTTGAGGACAATGGCCACCCGGGCTTACATTGTATGCGGGAGCTTTTAGCAAAATCCCAACAGAAGCTGCAGTGTGCATGAATTAACAAAAGTGTCTCGCATGGATAACTCCTTTTTTGAAAGAAAAAGTCATAAAAATACTAGTAATAATAAATCTGAATAATTCAAATTAGGTAAGTGTATATATTTTGTTAACCAAAGCTTTTTTTAGCAAGCAGAGTTGTAGCTTTGTTAATATATAATTCAGAATCAGGTTTGTACATAACAGCTATTTAATTCATGCTTGCCCAAAGGCAATTTAATAGTGATTCAATATGTTAACTTATAATATATAGCTTTTATTTTCAAGTTAAGTCATGAAAATGGCATCATGTGTTTTTCAGCATCATTTATGAAATATATCTAATGCAAATTTATGCAATTTGAAATGTTGAAAACTCATTAATATGCAGTTTGTATAAATGTGCATGTATATTATAATAATTATATGCTATAATAATAATTAAATGCTATAAAAGTGTTGATGATACCTAATTAATGTTAATCAATTCAAACTTGTTGTAAAGCATTACAATTATATTTCCTCCTCTATTAGCACATCGGTTCTGTTGAACCACTAAGGAAAAAACACTGAAAATAAAATCCCTAAAAGCTTGTATTTACTTCTGTAGCCCAGTCCTCTCTGTAGGGCCACATGTGTGGGTTTATGGCCACTGAAGCATGCTGGGAGACATGAGGCTGCAGGCAGCGCAGTTGAGCTGGCAGCCAGGGATGGAAGGGGGAAGTGACCCTGTGTCACGTTTCACTGCACACGACGCAGGGTGGACTGGGAGTATAGGAACACCCAATCAGCAGAGAGGAACTAATAAACATGAGTCACTGCTAAGGCCTTGTGTGCTCTTTGACAGTCCGAACTGAAGTTATATTATGGAAGAGTAACAGATTATTTATTTTGCTGTGGATGTCATTGGATATAGATATATTTGACAAATATTATTTCCTAATATAAAAGATACTTTCTGGCTTCACAACCCCAGTGGCAGAGCTTGTTGTTTATTCTGTAGGTGGGTGTGAGTGAGAAAGCATCAGCAAGCTCCAGAAATTGGAAAGAGCCTCTATCAAGGAGGAAATTGACAGAAAATAGCCTGAAATTGTAGGAAAATCTATTTTTCCCAAATAATATCACTATGTAATTTCACACTGACATCGCTGGCACCTTTTAAAGCCAAGCTGAGCCTTCATCTCAAGATATCAAATATATAGGTGGGTACACTCTAAAAAATGTTGGGTTGTTTCAACCCACATTTGAGTCAAATATCAACAAATCCAAACTTTGGTTTAAATGTTTCAATTATTTTCATTAAAATAATAGTTGGGTTTGTCCAGTAGTTAAAATTGCCAAATTTGAGCAGCATTTTCTAAAGAAGGATGAATGGACGGACGGACGGACGGATGGACGGACTAGATAGATGGATGGATGGATGGATGGATGGATGGATGGACACTAGATAGATAGATAGATAGATAGATAGATAGATAGATAGATAGATAGATAGATAGATAGATAGATAGATAGATAGATAGATAGATAGATAGATAAATAGATGATTGGATGGACACTATAGATAGATAGATAGATAGATAGATAGATAGATAGATAGATAGATAGATAGATAGATAGATAGATAGATAGATAGATAGATAGATAGATAGATAGATAGATAGATAGATAGATGGATAGATGATTGGATGGACATGATAGATAGATAGATAGATAGATAGATAGATAGATAGATAGATAGATAGATAGATAGATAGATAGATAGATAGATAGATAGATAGATAGATAGATGGATAGATGGATGGATGGATGGATGGATGGATGGATGGATGGATGGATGGATGGATGGATGGATGGATGGATGGACACTGTAGATAGATGGATGGATGGATGGATGGATGGATGGATGGATGGATGGATGGACACTGTAGATAAATGGATGGATGGATGGATGGATGGATGGATGGATGGATGGATGGATGGATGGATGGATGGATGGATGAATGGATGGATGGACACTATGAATGGATGGATGGATGGACACTGTAGATAGATAGATGGATGGATGGATGGAGCGATGGATGGATGGATGGACACTAGATAGATGGATGGATGGATGGATGGATGGATGGATGGATGGATGGATGGATGGATGGACACTGTAGATAGATAGAAAGATAGATTGATAGATAGATAGATATTCTCTCTTCTCTTCTGCCGACTTATCTCTTTTCACAATTTTTACAGATCCTGTTTTCTGTGAATGACTCACCACTTTAAAAGCCCAACTTGTGTCACACTTTTATCTGCTTCTATCAGCACCATGACTGAGGAGCCCAAAATGTGTTTACTGAATATATTACAAACAGAATTATGGCTGTGCATACATTTTCCTATGGTCTTTACACCAAGATCTGTTGTTGCCATGGCAACACCGATCCCTTGTTAAAGGTTGTGGTAACCAGTTACTAGTTGATTCTTGGAATTACGTATCGATTCACCTCAAGGAATTTCAGTCTTGACACGAGAGAGGAAAAGATGCACTTTGTAGTTCAGATGACCTATAAAGGCTGAGCTGCTTCAAGTTTATTTATAGACTTGTGGCGGTGGGGGGGTGAGGATGTCATTCAGATAGACGTGACTGCACTGATGTAAAAAATCTATAAAAAGGGTCTGATTCTCCTTGCAATTCTCCACCTACATTGTTAAAGAGATTATTCCAAAGACAAGCTCAATTTCCAGAATCCACGTCTTGAAGGAAGAAGGATGTACTCTCGGAATGAATTAGATCATGTCTTGTTTGAGGAAATGCACAAGCAACATAATCTAATCTAGTGTTGCTACAGTTTCCTCCACAGAATGATTTGATGGCAGCAAACATGCCCTCTAAAATACAACTTCATTGGAAGTGTTTGGCTTGCCATGTGCCATTACGCGGCAGGGGGGCCGTGTCCTTGGCATATTACGAGCACTAAAACAGTCATTTTTCCCCCACAACATCCTGTCTATTCTTCATAGAAATACGCCAACCAGGGTGGAGCTGCATCTTTCTGGCTATAATCAAAGCGTTTTCTTTAGTTTTATCCTGTCCGTCTGACCTGAAATAGATCGTGATTGTTTTATAGAAGCTCTTTTAGCTACAAATGCATGTTGGTTTTGTACAGAAAGGTGGAACGGCTCACAATTCTCCTGGCAAGACGTTTTCAGCAAAGTGTCACCTGTATCTGTCACGTTTATCTTTAGGGCTACAGTATATGAAAACTAACAATCACCATCTCCAGCACAAGATAGAGGCTCTTATTGTTAGGAGCAATTTAAAATAGGATCACGCCAAGCATAGCAAGTGTTATCTCAGAAGTACACTGACCTGTGAATTGATTAAATAACCGTTGAGAAGACAGGATATATGTTCCCACACCTCTGAGAAGAGGTCACGTTTAAATGGACATACTAATATATATATTTTCACATTATTGAAATCCATTTATAAAACATAAAGTGAGAATATAATTTTATCTGTTTTTTCCTGTTCCAATGAAAGATAAGTCAAGGATTTGTAGTGTTCTACATAGGGAATGTAATTTAAATATATATATATATATATATATATATATATATATATATATATATATATATATATATATATATATATATATATATATATATATATATATATATCTCAATCAGCTCCCTTGTTCAGTTGTCAGGGAGCCATTTTAAGGGCTGTCTCAATCATCACAATTCTTCCACATTCACTCCCTAAAAAGCCCCAGCATACACTGTGAAAATCAGGGAGCATCAATGGTCACTATGTTCCCTTAAGAGAATTTTGAAGCACAAATTATTAATCACCTGAACCAAATCACTAAACATAATGACAGTTGAGAGATGTTTTTAAAAGGAAACTATTGAGATTGAGTTTTAAACTATTATTAGATAAAAAGGAAACAAATCTATTTGTATTAAATTATAAATAAGCATAGTTTGACAGGTACATAGTAATCTAGTACACCATTAATAAACCATTATTAGTTTAAAATGTTGCTTTATTGTCAAAAAATTTTTAATTATTTATCTGTAGCCAGGGATGCACGTAGGTGTGCATGCACAATTTAAATAAAAAATGAGTCCAGATGCAGCACTATAGAGGATTGATTGCATACTAGTTCTGTTGGCATGGTTGATGAAGCTACTGTAAAATCATGAATCCATATGCATTATTGTAAAATAGTTATGTGTTGAAATGTGTGTGGTTAGCTGTATGAAATAATGCACCTGTTTTCTTTATGTAAAGTTGTTGTTTGTTATTTCTAAGCAGCAGTGCTAAGAGGCTTTGAATTTCGTTTGCATTACCTCAGATTTAACTCTTTTGGATGTGATTCAAATGCCACCAGAGTAGCTTGTGCAACTTTGCCATACTCATAAGTTGGTGGTAGAATTTAATAAAAGTTGATTTCTGTGTGAATAGATATTTAGAGTTGAACATGCATACCATACCTGCCTGGTTCACATAAACACAGTACAGTTCACCACATGTGAAACATCTGCTCCAAATGATGGAAGTGTGCCACTATTTATCACAGATGAGTTGGTCAAACAGTGTCTAAATGTGCATAAATGATATATTTTTTAAATATTGCAAAAACGTGCGTTTAAATAAGAAGGAAATATGTCAGGCTGACTATGGATGATATGCGTGTGTGCATGCATGTGCGCGTGCGTGGGTGTATACACACACACAATAAGGGGAAATATGTGTTCACCATTTTTCTCAGAAACATATTTTAAAGGTGCTGTTGACTTGAGATTTTCACCAGATGTTGGTAACAACAAAACACATCCATATATGAAAAGAAAACCAAGCTAATTAGTTTACAAATTAAGTTATGTGTAATAAAATTAAATGCCACAGGAAAAAACACATGAAGAAAGGTAGTGTAGAAACGCAATGAAAGCCCAGACAGCAGCTGAAATCTCTCAGAAGTTATTTAGCAACCCTTTGCCCTTGCTCATTTTATATTGATATTAGATGCTTCAACATCTACATCACCAGGATGAGGAAGATGAAACCAGAGTGGACAATTCAGCAAGACGATGATCCAAAACACAGCCAAGGAAACTATCAAATGGTTTCAGAAACAGAAAATCAAGCTGTAGAATGGCCCAGCCGATAACCTGACTTGAACCCAATAGGAAATACCAATTAAAGATCAGAGTAGAAGTAACCCTCTGAACCATCACGTTTTTTACATACTGTTGAAGTCTGTGAAAATATCACACCTTACCAGTGCCTGAATGTGTGAACGACCTCTTGATGTGTGACCTCAGGAGCTAGGCAATCGATTGAAACACAACCCTTGATTTAGAGTTTATATGAGTACAGTTTTCCATTAGCATGTTACTAAGGTAACAGCAGATTAATGCTGTTTGCACTAAGAATACAATCTTTTATAATAGCTGCATAAGCATTTACATCATGGAGTTATTTATTTAATAACTGTTATTTTATATTTAAAAATTATTTATTTAATAATAATAATATTATGTTGTTGTTGTTGTTCCAGTAGAACTAAAACCATTATTGTAGCTTTTTAGTTAGCAATATCCTTATCATTTTTAGTGGCTTTTACTTTGATCAGAATAAAATCACATGTACATTTAGCTCAAAACACTAGGTTTTTAATTAGACTAAACTATTTTAAACAGCACTGTACTGAATAAATAAATTTGTTATTATCATTTCAACACGTCTACCATCTTACTACATACTAATTATGGGATTGTTTTTTAAGCAGTGTATGCATGTGTGTTTGGAACACGTCCACATACTTCAAATAAATAATTGAATAAAAGAAAAACAATTAAATAAATAAATAAAAAATCCCACGACACTGCTTCAAACACTTCTTTAAATCAGTATTGCAAGTACATGTAAAACAAGCTTGAGGCTATATAATATAGTATGTTTGTTTAACATTGGGCACGATTGTTCTAGTCTAGTAAATAAATATTAAGAGAATAGAAGGGGAAAGAGAGATGAGCCAGACACACAGTGTTCTCCCTGCTGGGAAATTAGTGTCCATGTGCATAATTATGGGATTAACTAGATGAGGAGTGATTACTTTCTATTTTGTGTATGAGAGTCAAACAGCATTGTGTGCACTAGAAAACATCCCCTCCCGCATTGACCATCTGCAAACAGCCTCCATTTCAAATTCGATTACACCAGTAAACACGCTGGTTTATCTCTCAAGAGCAAATAGAGGATGTAACCGATGAGAATTCACAGAGGTCACACCTCCAGTCGACCTATAGGGAAAAAGGTCAGGGATATCAATATGCCTCCCGTTTGAATAGTGTAGAATACAATAGGTACATGTGTTTGACTATATCAAAATGGATTGACGAAAAACAAATAACAGAAAACACCATAATTTACTTACCATTGTGTTAAAGTAATTCCATTTGGCTTTCTTTTATCCGTAGAAAACAGTAATATAATTTGATAAGAAAAAAAAAATATCTGGTCACTTTTATTTATACTATATAACTACTTCATTTGTTCTATAATTATCCTCCAAACATATAATGACTGTCTAATAAAATTACATTTAGCCTACATACTCGGATATTGTCATAACTGCATATTATTTTGGCATATTATTATTGCTTTTCTTTATTACTTTTACCTACTTTTTTTGTTTTGTGTTTATCAAAAGTCATACATAGGGCCAGACAGAATCTGCAGACATTTTTTTGCTATTTCTGCCGATAATTTTCTAAAGTTTGCAGTTTTTTTTCAGATTATTTTTTGAAGTATCATAACTAAAAACATAATGTATGACATAGAAAAATACATTTTAAACATTTATTAAATGTTTGCAATGCAAATCCAATTATGTAGATCAACTTGTTTGGTAAACAGACACTCATATAATATATCTTCTAAAAGAAAATATTACTTTACAAACTGTATTGTAACCAAATTAAATGAACACTTTCATATTAGTCAATAATATTACTAAAATGAATATGAAAACTTCATAAATATGAATTTACACACATTTACACAAGTAAATAAATAGATTTGGTTATAGGCCAAAGATGTGTGCAATACTGCGGGTTTCTGCATGCACAGATTTTTTGTAGGCCTAGGTGTAGTTTATGGGCAAATCTACCAGCATAGGTCTACCCACTATGAAAAATAATCTGGCTAAATTATATTTACTTTAAAACAATAATTTGAACATAAATGTGTTTTAGAGAATGATTAATAAGTTTGACTCCAATCAGTCTTTGCCAGTTGGCAAGGTATCAAGTTTGTGCATTTGAGTATGTTCACCAACCGATTTTGTGATTTCTGTAGTAGAAAATCTTTTGGGAAGCTAAATGTTAAGCATAATTCTATAAAATATTTCTTTAGAAACTTGGCATGGAAGTTTTAAAGTCAGGTCTCTTGTTCATTCTGTAGTCTCATGCTATCAATTCTTACTTACTCTTACTTACTCCCAGGGCCATGTATATCGAAGTTGATGCTTAGCCACACCATGTTGGTGTTTCGTAACATCTTATTTTTACAAAGTGGGTCATTAGCCCAATACTCAACCCCAACCTGGAGGACCAGTACATGCACACATACACTACGGACAATTCACCTATAGCACATGTCTTTGAATTGTGGGGGAAACTGGAGAACCTGGAGGAAACCAACGCGAACATGGGGAGAACATGCAAACTCCACGCAGAAATGCCAACTGACCCAGCTGGGGTTCGAAATAATGACCTTGCTGTGAGGCGACAGTGCTACCCACTGTGACGCCCCTGCTAAATTGTTTTTAAATAAATTATTTTTTTGAGAAATCTGCATGAACATCAGAGCTGTTATTAGGCACCAAATGTTGTGCAGTACTAAAGTTTTAGGAGAATAGCATGAAGGGAAAACAATCTCAAGCATGTCCAAAGTATGTGTTTTACTACAGAGTGCTTCATGAACAGATTAATTAAATAGCTCTTGAATCCTGTGTGTTTTTTGATGTGAGGATAACTAGGGTGGTCAGGAACCCTACATACAGGTTTTCAATAGCATTATAGTGAATAATTGAATTTTGTTTCTATATGTGTGGTGTCACATGAAAAGGTTTGTGAACAAATGTATTATGTTTGATTGTTATTTAGTTTGTCTGTTGCCATTTGAGTCACTTTAGGTAACTCACATGAGGAGTTACGCTGACCTCTCTCAGTGTTTCTCTCACCCAGGTGCTTCAGCATGCTGGCACGTAGGTCGCCTGCCCTTGGTAACAGCTGTGAAATATACAGCTCATTTCCGCTGCGCTGTTGTTTTCTTTTTCTTTTTTTTTTCGCTGAGCTTGTCCATGGCCTTCAGGGCAGGCAGCTTTTCACAGTGTGTTTATGCAGCCTGTCAGCACCTGAGATCCGCTGAGCTGGCTGCTTCAGGCCCTCACTGCACACAACACAGCAACGGTCAGTCTCAGCCAGTAGCACCAGAAGGTTACGAAGGTCATGCCAAAGTTCTCAGCGTGAGCTTCAGAAGTAAAATCGCTGTTTGTATAGACTCCAGATCAAGGATGGTGACAGCAGGTTAGACGGAGCTACATGTGAAACCAGAACAAAACAGCCGAGCCACGAGTTGCCTGTTTTGCATGGCTGGTGCACTTTACAGTGGCGTGAGTGAAAGATGCAATGTGTCACAGTGTGACACAGATGCACGCTGATGGAAGTGAGATTGACAAGCTTGCAGGCGCACAGGGACTTGAAATGGCAGATTGCTCCTTGTTGAGAAAGGTCTATTTTGGGGGTTATGCCAACACCCACTCTGCGGGTGACGAATGCAGCTGAATGCATTCACACCTTATGGAATTCATTGATTTATGCAAGGCTCCTGTAGAGTATGCATGGATCTGCAGATTTGTTTTGGTTTTTTTAAGTGTGCATATACTATTAAGCAAACGGTTGTTTGCACAGCCAGGAGTTAACGTCCATTCAAAGCAGTCTGCCTTCCATCCCCTGTTGCTCGGAAACAATTCTGTAAATACTTCTTCCGCTCAGCGATCTTCAAAGGGCCCCGGACAGCACCAGGCTTTAAAAAAAACCCTGTGCTAAGTGTGTTTGGAGAGATGCTCATCTCTGGTCCCATGTTGTCTGCTCCTGTGGCGAGCGGCTGGAGGCGATACCCTCCAGGCAATGCTTGCTTATTAGCATGCAGATTTAGGCCAGACTCTCCTGATAACACTTCTGAAGCTATTGAGTTGATTTTTTCAATTTTGCATCGCTTATTCCCCGCTTCCCAGCCTATAATGAAAATTTCTATCTTCACTATCACCAAGAGTGCGCACAAAAGAGCTACATCGCTAATAACTACCTTTCTCTAACTGACACGCTTGCTGACAGAGGTGTGCGATCACTTTTGTTCTCATCTAGCAATGATTGCGAGACATCACTCGACTTTGCAGTTGCTCTGTCATACAGTATATTTACTGTCATACAAGTAATTGCTGCAGAAGCACAGCAAATGCGATTTCCTTAGGCAGAAAAATCTTTTCTTAAGGCAGTTTAGAGGATGAACATATTTTGAGCGTCAAAAATGCTCATTTATTTTATGCAGGAAGGCTTCCCAGTCTTTTTTCCATTTGTGGTGATTCTTCACCATTGCGTGTCTAGTATTAATCTAGATGCTGATGTGTCTTGCTGGACTTTCTAGCTTCAACAAAAAGACAATGCTGGTCAGTTTGTCTTAAGTAAAAAGACAACCTAAATCAAATATTATTGACCATTGGAGGATATCTATTTTTGGTCTTTTCTGTAGGAATATGGCATGTAGTGTATATAACTAAATAAAAAGTTTTTTATTTATCAGTTTATTTGAGCATGTTTGGAAATGGCCTATAACCTTTGCATGTTTTATTTCTTTATCTGAAAGCAGTCATTTGCAATTAGTATGATATGTGGAGGAAGCATATAGTGACTGAAGAAGCCATTTTATAGCATGGCTGATTTCTCTCTCAACTCCCTCTCGGGCTGACTAACAGCTTGTTCAGTCAAGGGTTATCAGCTGCAGATGGTTTCAGACAATAAACATGATCAAATACGGGGGCGGTTTCGCCGAGGCGCCCTGGCTGAAACATGGTTTTGACGCTCTCTGGTCTCTATACATCATTTTTCAATTCATTCGTCTTTCCATCTATCTCTTCATCAATGCATTTTTATCTGCTTCTTCTATCATCTGTATTATCATTGTATAATTTGTTCTATTCGTTACATGACATCTAAAGCCTCTAAACATAAAACACATCAGAACTGAAAGAATGAACTTTGAATCTGAAATGTTTCAGTCTTTTACATGCTTCTCCACTCAAGGTATCTTCTAAAGCAAAGACCTTTTAGTTCTAATCACTGCAATTGAATGTTCCTTTATAGTGAAGGACCTTTGGAGTCCTTCATAGATTTTGTTTACGTAATTCATCATCTTTGCAAATTATTTATTTAATATACAAGTATATAACATCTTTACTATCTATAAAGTTTTAGGAATAGATACTTTATTCCAAATGATATTGAATTTCAAATCTTTTGTTTTTGGACAAAACCACTTTCAGCCTTCAGCCAGTTATTTACACAACACTCAATTTTGGAGACCTTGATTGCAGCATAAAAAAGACTTTATGGGATGTCTTTATTTTGCTTCTTTGGTTTATTTTAGTTATTTTGGCCCTCCAGTGTTTTTCCCCAGTTAGTTAAGATATCCATTGAACTTCCCAAATCATGGCATTCATAACTGCCTTGGATTGTTAATAATGGAAAAATTATACAAACTTTAAGACCATTGATTCTACTAAATATTAGCTTGTATTTAAATTGAAATGAGCAGTTATTCAGTGAGTCTGGAAACCAAAGCCTAGGTTTTTTTTTATTCACTTATTTCTCAGACTTCACCCATTGTACACATTTTCCATTATAAATAGTGTTTATTCCAAATCAATCAGCATAGAGAATGGCTTGACTAATTGTGTTGGACTTTGGCTTGATTTTCTCAAAGGCTGCAGTTCTCCAAACCTCAATGGCCTCTTAACTGATTAAGCCATTTGGGCTCTACTGAGAGAGTTTGCAGATTTTGTACAAAAACACATCACCCAGTTAGTGTTAATCGTGATATTCAGTATGCATGAATGCATGTATTTTAGTGCACAACATGCTTTGTCAGCTCACCACAAAGCGGGGAAGCCAATTCATCACCGTCTTTGCATTTTGTTTAGAATGGATTTTTGTTTACATTTTTTTAAATCAGTTCCTGAATATCCAGCATGTTCTGTTGCCCATGGACCGGCAGTGGAATGCTTAAACGATGGTTACAGATACATTGTAAAGGAAAAGAGTAGTCTTGTATTGTCCTATTTGGCTAATGACCATACGGAAGCAAGGGTCTACTTCAACTATGATGCATTCTGATTGAAAGGCACTCAGGAATGAGGAAACCTCTGATGAGGTCAATTGCAAACCTTTTCATGCAGCAATTTCCTCAACACAAGGTTGATATGTGCACCCCTTCAAGCTCCTCGACTGACTTCCACTCCACCTCCTCCATCTTCATTTTTCTCTTTGTTTCATTTCGACCTACCCGCAGGATTTCTTTCAAATAGTATTGAAACTCATTCACCCTGCCTAAGCAAGACTGATGTGGAGCCTTTACAGTTTTGGGCCAGATTTCCCAGTCCTTTCTGCAGGAGTCTATTTGTTTACCTGGCTTGCTTGGTCTCTTATATAGCCTCATATATATTCTGTTAGGAATGTCTGTTGTGAAAATGATGGCCATCCTCAGTCAGTCAGCTCCATCCATGCGTGATAAGGATTTTAAATTCACATCACTGTAGTCTTGAGCTCTAATTCCCAGTTTCATTAAATGAACATGAAAATAAAATGCAGTGCCCCAAAGGAGCCAACATTTCAGATATGAAAGTCAGAGAATTGCTGTTCACCTTTGACTACCAAGGAGGAAAAGTACATTTTATGATACCTTGTCCGAATGAGGTGTATCTCTTCTTTGAAGATTATTACTTCATGAAAAAAAAAATTATCTGCTGCTTCAAAAGTCTCAGCCAGTCTCAACAAGAGACATTTCCAGTCAAATAAAAGACTGCTACATCTACCAAGGGATTAATAACTGTTGATATCTTTGAACTTATTTGCTTTCTAATGACTTTGTCTGATCATACAGGAAGGATGGATTTGAAGGAGATGCTACTTAACGCTTCTAAAAGCAGGTATAATGAAGCATTGATGAGGTTACAGGCCAAATTACTCCAACACATAATAAAGGTAACGACTGGCTCAGTAATTTGTCACGCATTCAGCAAATCATAAGACAGAAAATAGTGGCTCCACAGCAGAGCAAGTCATGATACAGATGCAGTGTCAGTTATGATGTTCTGAAAAGCCATCAGATGAATCTTTTGGGATAAAGAGACATAGGCTGTGGCATAAGCCCATATATCTATCATCCCCTGTCTCATTCAGCCAGCTCAAACAGAGTTTCCTAATGGAGCAATTTCAGCTGTGCCTCTGGCAAACCTTCTCTTTCGGTCTCATCACCCTTTTCTCCCTCCCTTTCATACTCTATCCATGCAATCCCTGGACAGGGTAGGAAGGAGCAGCAAAACTAGCAATATATGTGCCTCACCAGCCTGCAAAACATATATTACATATATTAAGCCGGTGACTAGCAGTGTGGATTTTTCAGCAGGGTAAACATGGCATGTGAACTAACACATTACATTAATTCAACCATTGTGATGCTAGAACTTTTCTTGCATTGGCTTAAAGATGTGTGTATGTGTAAAAACAAAACCTTTATTAATGTTATTTGTGTAGTGTTCATTAATTATGCATGCTTGTTCATTTCGTTTTGTGTACAAAAAAACTGTCAGATGTAAACCTAAATGAAAAATCTAGAAGATAATTCTTTAAAATCCACATTGTGTATATTTTGGTTCATAGGAGCTGCCAATATTTTTGATGATGGTTGCACCCTTCCTGGTTCTCTACTTGTTACTGTTATTACTGCAATAAATCAGGCAATACAAAATACTGATACAATGCCAAATTGTGTTGTTTTTGGTAACAATTTTCAGATGAACAACACCAAAAAAAAAAAAAAAAGATGTAAGGCCCTATAATACACCTGGCAAAATAAGGCTCAAGACGTGTTTGGCGCAATTTATTGCTATTTTCAGACCAGCGCAGCCCTAATTTTCACGTTTTGAGTCAGGTTGTTCAAATGGCAAATCTATATGCACCACTTTGTGGACTCGTGGGCATGCTGGTCTATAAAAGAGGTGTGCTAAAGTGCATTGTTGGTGCGTTGCTATTTTGAGGAACTAATATAGAATACCATTTACCAACTAAAAGCTGTTCTAAAGTCCATCACAGAGTGCTTAATACACACAGGATGTACAGCAGGGATGCCCAAACCCAATCCTGGAGGGTCGGTGTCCTGCAGATTTTAGCTCCAACTTGCCTCAACACACCTGCAAGGATGTTTCTAGAATGCCTAGAAAGAGCTTGATTAGCTAGCCCAGATGTGTCTGATTAGGGTTGAAACTAAACTTTGCAGGACAACGGCAACTCCAGGACCAAGTGTGGACATGCCTGTTTTAGTACATCTTTTAAAAGCTTGTTTAGCTGGTTCAGGTGGGTTGGAGCTAAACTTTCGAGTTCACTGGCCCTCCAGGATCGAGTTTGGACAACCACTGATGTACCCATGCATCACAATATGGGGCAAACAATAGGATGTGTGTTTGGATATTTAAACAAAATTAAATATGTAGACTTATAGATGTCTTTAGTGGAGTGTGTACAACACTGTTTCCTTATGCCTAGTTCAGACTGCGTGATTTTAGCCCCGATTTCGGCTCGCCGACAAATGCCTGAAATCACAGGCAAATCAGTGCTCGTGCACGTGAGTGACAATCACACAGTATGAACTATCAACGACGCGATCTGAGAGAATCGCCGATGAGTCGCCGATGTCTGCGAGATATTTGGCATGCTGAATATCTGGAGCTGTCGGCGATTCAAATCATGCCGTGTGAATTGAGTTTTGACTGAAAATAACATCAGCGATCGCCTACAGCCAATGAGAGAGCGGCATTCACGTGCGTGTGTGTGTATAACTGCTGCAGGCCAGCGGGAGGCTGGGGGAGAAGTTAAAAGCGCTCTTTTTCGGTTTATTTGGACCCACAAAATGGAGGAAAAACCAGTGGAGGTTTGACAGGACACATGAGCAACCGTGTCTGTTTGACGTTTAATACAGAAAGAAATTAGTTTATTATCAACGTTAAGGAGAAATGGCTAATTCCCTTTAAACCCAGGTGAGCAAACATGTACATGTTCTACCCCATTAAAGGCTTCTTTCTCATTATGTAGTTAATAACAAAAGATATAATACGTGTTTTTGGCTGTGAGACGTAGTTTGGACGACGTTGTCGGCGATTCTTCCTATAGTAAAGTCATACAGCGTGAAACCCCCTGTCACCGATCCATCGTGCAGTGTGAACAAAGCAGCGACGAAACGCTAGCCCAGATAGTCATGCAGTGTGAAAACATCTGTGACACAACTACTTTGAAAATCATGCAGTCTGAACTCGGCATTACTCCACGAAAGAAAAGGATTAAAGTAAAGAGTAAAATTAAAATAAAGAGAAAGTAAACAGGCTGAATGGAGGAGGTTCCTTCTTTATCCTTGCACAAAAAGTCTTTTAAACTGTTTTCTCGCTAGTGAAGCATTCAATTTTTCCACTTACAAAGACCCTCATGTAAATAGAAAATGTGCCTTGGCGTGACGCAACAGACTCCTAAAAAAATGGGAGATGATACTCTGATTTTTTTAATGCATATTATGCTTAAAACACACCCATAACTCATTAAGGGAATAAGCACAACCATGTGCCAGGGTGCAAAGCGTATTTTTCTGAATTAAATTAGCAAAAGTGATGTATGTCTTCATCGCATCCAAGTGATAAGAAGAGAAAAGAAAGAGGAGATGCTTGGTGGCTTTAAGTCTTAAGTGTACACTTAAACCAAATGTGGTACATTAGTGTTTCTCCACAAAGAGTCTACTCTGAATGCTCTTAAATGTTGAGTGAAATCCACACTGAGAAAGGACAGAATGTGAACATGACAATGCTTGTCCTTCACTGAAGTAGAAAGTTCAAGCTTATTCATGCAAAGACATAGCAATTGGTCAGTTTCACTGCCCTCAGTAAGTTTACAGTTTCCTTTAATAATGATTGATGCACCAAGGAAGATGGATGTTGACAAGCATCTGCGTGTTCATTGTACCATTTTTTTCTCTCTTTTCTCAGTTGACGGTAGTGAAGACCAATATCTCTTTGAAAATTACAATGGAAAACCACACAATGTTTGTCCTGTATCATTCTTTTATTTTCCAAGTTGTGTTGTGGAAGAAAAACAACAGGCAGTGTCAATAGCATCCATTTGAAGTGACACACTGCATCACACTAATGATGCCCCTATAGTCCATAATAAATATTTAAGCTATGCATATCTTCCATTGTTTTTCCACTACAAATTTCAGTAAGTGACATGTATGATATATTAAGGCATTCTCAATACCCAGGGTCCCCTTTAATACACATTTTATATAATTTTGAATTTATAATTAAATAAATAATTTAATTATAAATTATTGACTGAAAAATTGAATTCACCAATTTGTTAATTGATGCTAAGGGTACTTTAGGTTGATTTCAGTTTTTTGTATTGACCCATTCAGCAATGCTACGGTATTTTCTTGATGATAGGCAGTCTGTCTTAGTTTCACAAACAAAACACTAATCTGATTTGAATTCTACAGGTTTGCATGTCTCATTGGACTCTGTTCTTATCTACATAGATCGCAAGAAAGAGCAAAACCTTAGTATTCTGGGAAAAGCTCTAATAGCCACTTCGGGAAATGGCTTACTTTGAACAGACTGAAAGTACATTAACGTTTTCAATGGCTAGTTTGATACCAGACCTGGACACAATGCTGGTGTTTACCCAAATGGATGTGTCCAAAGGTAAAATTAGGTCAGAGCGAGTGTGTAGGACATAATGACATGATGGCTGGGTAAATATTTTCTCCGTGCCACAGCGCAAAGACTTCAGCTTTCGGTTACAGCGATATCTATTCTCCACTGCAAACATGCTCTAACGGAGGTCAGAACATACTCATTTTAGCTCACTATGTCTATCTTCCGCTATCTCTGTCTTATTCAGTTACTCCCATTTCCAAAATGCCACTCAGCCATGCTTAATTAATTAACAGGCTCGTTTAAATATCTCGCATACAGACGTTCAGAGAAATCAGTGCAGAAGAGAGGCTGTGCCGACGGTGCTTATAAAGGGACGGCTAAGCCTGCCGTCTTACAATTCATTTGTTGGGAATTAGCAGATGGCTTTATTTGACGGACCAGCCATCTGAAACGTTTAACACTTGTTTTGCTCGCTGACAACGCTGCTGTGGGGAACTGTTTGGAGTCTTCACACCTGAGTGTGGTGCTGGATTTAACTATTTTGCACTTTTAGAGGTTAACACTGTGTTTGCCCACATGATCCTATAACAGCAATGTCAGACTCATTTAAGTCAGTTCTCAGGACTGACTCAAGGTGGCGCTCTCTCTTGCTCATTCGCTCTTCATTTGTACCTCTCCTTCACTGGCCCCAGTCATGGAGCTGCTAAAAGATGTGTGGATCGATAGGAATTACATTTCTCCTGCCAATTTTGGCATTGTAATTGGAGACGAGCCAGACGAGGTTATTTTTGTGGAGTCGATTGACAGGCCCTTTTAGACGCTGAAGCATCAAGACACCCCCTGCTTTTGACAATCCAGTTGCTACTGTTACCAGTACCATCTCAACAAATCTATTCAGAAAGAGAGCGAGATGAAAGGGTGGTTTTTTTTACACAAACAAAAATCCTTTACAAAATCGCTTCAGCAGGATCGATATGCACAACATTAATCAAATGGTGTCTTAAATAGCTTTTGAACAGAGGGTAGATATGAGCACACACAAAGCTGTTTACATGCAAACCGACTTTCAGTATGCTGTTGGTACATCTTTGAATATTTACAGATATTTTGTGGCTCTATTTGAATATTTTTTGTGGCTCAATACTTTTGGTGTTTGTATATACTGTAGTAGCTTTTTTAAAGTGCAAGTGCTATTTTAATTAATATTGTATGTTTAAAATAAAATAATAGCGAGTTATCAATGTTATTTCGTTTATTTATTCATTGATTTGTTTAACAAGATATCCACAGGTGCAATACTTGTTATGGTAGTAAAACTCCAATAGTTTTCTCTGTATGGAAATTAATTTGGAACAAAGAGATGTGAACCTTTAAAGACAGCCCTGTTAGGATTTTGTTTGTGTGTGTGTGTGTGGAATCATGGGAGTTAATTTTATCTGAACTAGGGAACTCAAGTTCATTATTGAGTTAATGGTTTCAAAACTTTTTATCATGGAAGTATGAAGCAGAGTAAATCGAAAAGCCATTGAAATAAAACTGGAGTGATGAAAAAAAAAACAGCAGAGCTTTTATTATGCCTTAGGTCACCTCTTACGGTTCTTCTGCTCGAAATCATGTGGGGATGAAGCAGCACTTTTTATTATACTAAATACTTTTATTCTAAAACATACAACACATTGTGATGTCATTAACACACACAATAAGGTCTATGTCACTAATGAAAATAGCTTATATTTCTAGATTTGAACATTCTTTGAAACAGTTGGGATAATGTAAGTACATAAGTCTGCAATATTTGCAAAAACACTGTTCTAAGGGTTTATGGATATTTTAGTGAAGTAATCTTACACAGTGTGCCATAAATCTCTCTGTTTATGGCTTATCTATAAAGTAGTTGTTATTTGGTTGATTTTCAAAAGGTAAACTACAATACCCATGATACTGTTTAGCCAATTTCTCCAATTAGTGTGTAACAAAGCACAAAGCACACCAACTAAAATCTTAGATCTGCCCACTCCCATAAAGGACCTTGAATGACAACATATACGTTTTCCAAAACCCAAAGAAAGCTTTCATATTTATAATTCTATAAACTGGTAATGTATTATTTCTATACATGTCATTAAATGTATCTGTTGATTGTCATTGACAGCGCCCTATGGGTTAACAATTAAAGCCGTTAGGAGCCCTTTGTATATCTCTTTGCGTCAAAACAAAGTTTGTATTGTTATGATTCACCCTCTGCATATATTTAGGTCTATTATCATAAATACTTTCAACTAAACAATACAGTCCACTGTAATTGATGCCGCCGCCTGTCAGAATTGTTTGCAGTGAGCAATCTAAATCTCTGTAATAAAAATAAAAGTATATTTATATTGAGTCCCTCTCTGGCAGGTTTGTTAGTGTCAGCCGTGGCTTCGCCTGCACAGTTGTAAATGATTGTAATGATTCTTGACTTGAGCAATGAAAACAGTCCTAACTTGATGAGCTTGACAGCTCTTCTCTCTCTCTCTCTCTCTCTCTCTCTCTCTCTCTCTCTCTCTCTCTCTCTCTATCTTCTCTCTATCTTTCTCTTTCTCTCTCTATCTATCTTCTCTCAATCTACATATGATCATAATACTAATTAGCGTTGATGAGTAAAACGTCAATGCAGGACAGATTTGTCTGCCTCAAGACCCGCATAACCCTTGAGTACCTTCAGTCTTTTGTTTTGGCATCTTACACCTCATAAATTTACAAACTGCCTCCAGAATCTGTACTCAGAATTAACATTTCAATTCCTCTAATCTTTGTATTTTTTAAGTCCTATTAAAAAATCTAAATAAAAATAATTTAAGAATGACAAGTATTCACCCTTAGTGGAATTGGCATTTTTTTTTTATTCTCTGTTTATTTCCATTTTTTTATTTGAGTAAAAAAAAAATAGATTCAGACAGATTCTGAAGAGGTGTGAAAACTTAAGCACACCCGGCTTCAATATTGTTTATTTCATCTTGTTTCCCCTCACTCTCCACTAGCACAGTTTGTCCTTCACAGAATGAGAGAGAGCGTTTGAGGGAAAGAGAGATGTTACAGCTTGTTGAGACATGCAGGGAGTGAGAAGTGGAAACATCAGTCAGACTGTCCTGTGACTGTCAATTCACATCAGAGGGGAGAATGCTGAACACTAGAACCACTGCACTGTAGATTACCTGTCAGAATCCAACCATCACACACACATACACACCATCACAAGAACCCTTTCCATCACACTTCCCCTTCTTTCATCCTCACCTCTCTCTATCTTCGTCTATCACGTCCTCCTTCTGCGAGGCTGTGAAGAAACATGCCAGAAATGACTTTATTGCCAAGAAGAAAGCCACACTAATGTGCTCATTTCTACAGAACAGACCAACTTTAGCTGGTTAGCCCTCACACTTGATATAGCTCAATAGTTCAAAACATTTTGGAGTAAGTCTTGGTGGTGAAGTTCTATTAAGAAGCCTCTTTTCAACTGCTCTGTTCATTCATTAGCCCTCCTAAAAATGTTCATTCATTCAAGTGATGTTTAACAGACCAAGGACATTTTCACAGTATTTCTTATAAAATTATTTCTTCCTTCTGAAAAATGAATTTTTTATTTTTTATTTATAAAAAATGATTAAAAGCAGTTTACCTTTTTTTCTCTCTGTTGTCCAAAGACTAACCTAACAAACCTAATTTGCCTAGTTAAAATAATTAACCTAAGCTACTTCAAGCTTAATAATAATATATTGCAAATTCATTCATTCATTTTCCTTTGTCTTAGTCCCTTATTTATCAGGTGTCACCACAGCGGAATGAACCGCCAACTATTCCAGCATTTGTTTTTACATAGTGGAGACCCTTTCAGCCACAATCCAGTAATGGGAAACATTTGCATACACACACACACACACACACACACACACACACACACATACACCAGGCCAATTTAGTTTATTCAATTCACTGCTAACTGATCCAGCTGGGACATGAACCAGCAACCTTCTTACTGTAAGGTGACAGTGCTAACCACTGAGCCACTTTGCTGCCCAAATTGCAAATTAAGTAGTAAATATTATGTACTGTCATCGTGGCAAAGAAAAAAAGAAAGTAGTTTCTAGAATTTAGTTATTAAAACTATTAGATGCACAAATGTGTTGGAAAAAAGACCTTATCTCCATTAAACAGCAGGGAGGCTAATAATTTAATATTCAGCTGTAATAGATCCAGATAAAGAAAGTTGTGGGAAATTATGATATTTCAAAGGTGTCAGTTTTCAAACAGTTCATGTTGTAGGAAGGTATGATTTATCTTCCAGCTAGTATGGAAATAAGGTGCTGTGATTATAGAAATAAGATCAGAAATATTATTTAAGGATAGGGCTGAATGATATTGCAAAAATCTGATATTGCGGTATGAACATTTTCTGTGATAATATTGCAATATGAATACAGTTTTACAAGATATTTTGAATAATTCTTTTTGATGGTTTTCTGGGGAGTATAACAGTATTCAGGTACAGCAATTTAATAATCACAATGCATAAAAATATATATTTTCTTTCTTTGTTTTGTCTTGTTTCTAGTCCAAATATCAAAAAATATTTAGATCAGATAAAAATATTGTTTTGTTTTCGCTATCAGTAGAAATAAGCCAAAATTAAGAGTTTGTTCTTAAAACAAGCTACAATATCTGCCAGTGAAGTAAGCAAATATAATCTTGTTTTTAATATTTGGACTAGAACGATGACAAAAATTCGAAGACTTTTTTTTGTGCATAAATCATATCAAGTCTCTATAAATACAGTGATTAAATTCAATTCTGTAGCTCCTGCTCAACTGTATTTCAGACTCAACAATGCGTGTCTTTGCGATGTGACTATTGTGGATGCGCACAATGCGATATTGATGCTGAAACCATGTACAGCCCTGTTTCAGGAAGTACTGTAAATAGTGTTGATTAATTGTTCTTTAACTGTCATCAGATATGTGTGTGAATGAGAGTGTATGGGTCTTTCCCAGTGATGGGTTGCAGCTGGAAGGGCATCCGCTGCGTAAAACATATGCTGGATACGTTGGTGGTTCATTCGGCTGTGGCGACCCTGAATTAATAAAGGGACTAAGCAGAAAATGAATGAATGAATATCATCAGATGATGTAAAATACATTACTAAAACAATGTTTTCTACCCTCCACACCCCATTCTCTTTTAATTTAAGTAGATGTACATGACTAAATAATAACTCCACATTGACTCCAAGCAAATAGACCAAAGAAATAATAATAATCAAATACAGTATTAACCTGAATCCTCACCTTTGGGCTTTAAATTTAATACTGAATGAAAAGGTGCAGGGGAGCGGGCTGGATTGAACCTTTCTGCTATTCTTCTAAATTAATCAAGAGGAAAACCTGAGGAGGTTTGGATTAGGCCAAAGCCCTTTGAGATTAGAAGAGACTCTCAGACTGCCTCTGGAAGTATGTAAATCACAAAACCAGTGAGTTCGGAGGGTTGCCAGCAGCGGTGGATTCATCTTTTTCATAGAGCCACTCTGTAGGATAAAATACTCAAATGTAGAGCGTTACGCAATGCTGAAAAATATTCTAATTCACACTCTCAGGACAAACAGCTCTTGCGAGTGCACACTGACTGCTTGTGCATGTGTGTTTGTGTGTGTGTGTGTGTGTATGTGAAGTGCCAGCTGCAAAATACCCTCTTTATCTACACAAAATGAAAGACTCGCCAACGTGGGAGTCATGGAGAGACCAGAATGAGATGTTAAGAGCTGCGTCTGTGCTTGCTGCAAATTAATGGATAAATGTCATAATGCAAATCTTTGGGGAACCAGGAGTCTCTGTCACGCCCACAAGCAGTGAGGTCATTTCTGCGCATTTAAATCAGCTAAGAGTTTTGAGCCTGCTGTATTGTTGTCAGATTTGACAATTTAAAGTGCTTTCTTTCTAGAGTCGGTGTAGATGGACCAGTGGCACGGGAGGGTCAGGTGTCCTGCTCACTGAGAGTTTAGCGATCCCATTCTTTCTTTTTCAATTAGAGAGGTGTACAGGGCTCTTACAGGCACTGTAAATCACAGGTGAGAAGGGCAGAAAGAAGGAGAGAAAGAGAGCGGCCGAGCCCTTGATCCAAAAGCAATCTGCTAGCACATACTGCATCACATCTGACACCTACCTATAAAGAATAAAAAGAGAAGTAATGGGGTATACCAATCAATTCTTTTTTTCTCTCTCTCCTGCACATACTCACAAACAGAACGGAAACGCAGGCCACAAATGTAATCATACTGTTGCTCTTGCTTAATCACCTCTCTGTCCTTGGATGACATTAGGAGCTCTTTAGCACTTGCTCGAACACCCATTAAAGCTTTTATACAGCTGTATTTATCAAACTTGTGTGTAAGTCAGGGTGGAGAGCAGCTTAGAATTGAATTGAGAATCTGATTTGAGTTCTGTTTGAATTGTGGTTACAAACAGTAAGGAAATGAAGCTTGAAATTGACTTTAATAGAGTATGTAAAATATAATAGATTTCAAGTAACAAATTGTTTGCTTTACTTGTACATTTTAATTTAGTCATAACTGAGGAGGCATTCAGCGATCTGACAAGAAGAGGCAATACACACAAGAAGTGCTAATTATACAAAAGAACTTTTTTGTGCTCAGTGTTAAAGGTGCAGTAGCTGATTGTCTTCAGAAACAATTTTTGTTGTGCTGGTTAAAAGTCCTAATATTCCAATAGTAATGATTATAGTTAATGATCTAAATGTATTTATATGTATTTTTATAGTCTGCGTGAGGCACAAGACTAAAACATGTCCAATTAAAATTTGTCGGGCCGACAATAGTTCTGATAAGCAGCTTAAACTGTCTGTCAGCAAATGTAGATTTGTACATCTGCGCACCCCGTTCACACAGATCCACCGTTTGCTTTTAACGTGCACACGAGAGTGTAACAGCGGTAAAAACAAATGCTAAATCAAAACTTTTTTAAATCATTATTGGAGTTACTTTTGCAAGCTAGAAAAAGAATGACACCATGGCAGAAGTATTTCTTTTAGACAGGGAATGCTCTGTTTTAAAACTATTTTAGTCATTTGAGTGTTTTAAGAATGGGTTATATGCATGGAAGTGTTATTCAGCCACTAAAAATCTTGTGGCGAAGTATTGATGTGATAATGTAGATTTTGTTTTAGTTTAACAACAAAATATAAGTAAATAACACTATTCCCCCTAGCCTGCTTTACTGTGGTAAAGTTGGTTTTATATTCACATTGGTTCATTTTTGAACAATAACAACCTGCGACACGCACCCTATATTGTTTACCGCTACTCTGAATATTCAGTCTGAAACAGCGTACAAATATGGCTTAGCAAATTGGTAAAGTTTGGGACTTGTGGAGCTGCGCATAAACGGATTTGCTCTTCAGTGTTTGGACTCTCAGCAGTGAAAATGAATCCACACTGAACTGAACTAAACTGAACTTCAACTCTGAAAACTGGACTGACACGTTTCAATTTACTAAAATCTTCTATGTGAAGCTGTTTTGACACAATCTACATTGTAAAAGCGCTATACAAATAAAGATTAATTGAATTGAATTAGTAAGTGTAAATTTTGCATCCCGCTGGCCAAGCGCTAAGCATACATTAGAAGCTTTAAGACAAAACGCGTGAGAGTGAGACCAGCGATCCTTGCATGCATGAAATTATTACATTATGACAAGTTTTTTCCTCCGGAGCACTTGGAGGAAACCCACGCGAACACAGGGAGAACATGCAAACTCCACACAGAAACGCCAGCTGAGCCGAGGATCGAACCAGCGACCTTCTTGCTGTGAGACGACAGCACTACCTACTGCGCCACTGCGTCGCCTATTGTAGTAATATAAAGTAGTATAAAGTTTTCTATCTGGCGAATGACATATTTTGTCATCTATAAGGTGCACGTTCGTGATATGCAGAGGTCTGGCTTTGGACGACAGGAGACGGACTGCATGTCAAAGATATTATGCTAATGAGTAGCATTTGGGCAGATCACCCATTGCACCTTTAAGTGCTAGAGTTAAAAGGGGGGAATTTTATTTTTTTAAATTTTTTTTAGAGAAAGAAGGGTGTTTCAACAGGTGGTTTGTCAAACTCACTTGTGTGAAGCACACTTTATAAATGTGCAATGTTTATTAATGAGATGTTGAGGGATTTTAAGTGTCTGGTGCAAATGTGCAAAACTGCTGCAAGTGTAAAATGACAGAGATGAAAGACTGCTTTCTACAGGTGGTTTGTCAATCCCACTCACTTGTGTGAAGCACACTCAGAATTGCTTAATGTTATGAGGTTGCCATGTGGTGACTAGTCCTGGTTTTGTTTATGTGTTCAGATGATTTTGGAAGATATGTTTTTAAAGGGTCAAAAATGTATAAATATACAAAAATATTACAACTATATCGTTATTCAGCATAACATCTTTATTAATATTAAAAGGATGCAACATATTTATTCTGAACTTTCTTTTATAAAATATATGCACATATCATACTCAATAAATGGGTAAAACCTTCAGTAGGGATTGAATGATTGTGGCAGAA
The DNA here is from genome assembly GCF_052040795.2 of Danio rerio. Taxonomy (NCBI): domain Eukaryota; kingdom Metazoa; phylum Chordata; class Actinopteri; order Cypriniformes; family Danionidae; genus Danio; species Danio rerio. Next base: position 21,806,903 of record NC_141024.2, read on the forward strand.
ATATAAAATAAAATGACAATTCTTAGTATTTTATTCATTCATTCATTTTCTTGTCGGCTTAATCCTTTTATTAATCCGGGGTCGCGACAGCAGAATGAAAGCCAACTTATCCACCACATTTTTATGCAGCGGATGCCCTTCCAGCCGCAACCTATCTCTGGGAATTCTAGTATTTTAATTTATATCAAATGATATTGTGCTAAGTACACTTTGTAGTTTTTTTTGTTTGTTTGTTTGTTTGTTTAGGGCTACATAAACTGAATGTCATTTTAATGGGCATCTTCTTTAAATAATGGTAAAAAAAACTTTTTTTTTCAGAAAAAAGGAAGTATCGCCAGTGTTTATTAACATACAGTATGATCTATTACAGGAAATATTAGATTGTTAATTAGTTTTTGTGTTTTAAAAGGAGTTAATTATTTCTAAATTAAATCCTGCCTTCAAAGTATAAAGTTTATAGAAAAGATCCTTAGACTGAAATTATTTTTCTCTGTTTAGTAATTTGTAACTAATTAATTGCAGGAAACTGCGGAGCAGGAGAACAAAAATAGACTGAATATCAGTGTATCACTACTTTGAAGTCTCTGTAATAAATAATGTGAAGCCATATCCCATTTCCTGTGAAGTACTGCACTCGTTTTTTTAATAAATTGTTGAAATGCTGTTTTTAATATTAAGAAATGCTCTGTTCAAGTTGTTGCTTTATGTTGACTCTAGTGTAGATTCATTTGTATCTGTTGCTACAGTATATTCATAACACTTATGTAAGCCTCTTCTCGGAAATACCACACAAGCTGAGTGGTATCCCATCATGCTCTGCTTCACCTTGTCACTTCTGATCTTTGTGAGTGAGCTTTTTTCCCTCTAGCCCCAAGGGTCCTGCCCTCTCCTGTCCCTTTTTCCCCTTCACTGTCTGCTGTCGTTTTTTCCCCTCGCTCTGTCTCGTTCTCTGTCCTCCTTCCTGCTCTTTGAACGATATCCTTTTTTAACCCACATAGTCTGGGTCTCTTCACCTCAGTGCCATAAAATGGCAGCAGACATAGTACAAAATGGAGTTCCATGTGGTGGAGACAGACAAGAGTTAAGTTTTACAGTATATGGATGTATGTTTGTGTCTTTGAGATCACTATTAAGCTGTTATTTACATCACATTTTGAAGCTGTTAGCTGTTATTAATGAACGGCTTTTGTTAAATTTGCGGCAGGGTCACATAATTTATCCGGAAACAGCAGTGTTGTGTTCTGACATTAGATCAGCATATGCGCCAATCTACTTCATTATTGTCTTATCCACTACTTCTTATCATGAGAAATACAAGGTGTGGAGCACAGTTAACAGTGAATGTGTTGAATTATACTATTTCTTTTTTTTTTGCATCCATGTTGGATTTAGTGTCACAGAGCACAACATTTCTCTAAGGTCCCCACTGCTCGCTGCCGTGTTACTTGTGTGTTTCTATGGCAAATGCGAGGTGAACTATGGGAGCGATGTACTACACACTCGAGTTAATCGATAAAATCATTTTATCGGCCACCTCTAGGTTCTGTATTTTGTGATCCCAGTTTTATTTAGATTTTTTTACATTTATTTTTGGTTATGAATTGTGTTACAGGACGTTGTTCTCTGCTTTGTTGACTTTTGATGTAGAAAATGTAACTGTGTACTTTAACAAGGTGACTTCTATTGCCATTTTAGTAGTTTGAAACAATATATTGTATAAGAAATAATATATATAAATAACTTAAATATATATAAATAACTTACAGAATTAAGTCTGTAATATAACAGAAAAAGCACTGGCAGTTTATTACCAGAGTATAACATGAAACCATGTGATATATATAATTTCCAACTATTAAAATTGTCTGTGAATGTCACTTTTTTAATAAAAACATCAAAAGTTGTTAGAGGAAAGATCAAGGTCAGGTGATTCAAAAGCATAGACAAATAGGTGGAAAACACGAATCACAAAATAAAGAAGAATCTTTATTTTACTCTTTATTTTCTACTGTATTTTATATGATTTATATATTTTATATATATAATTTTTGTTTTTAATGTGTAGTTGAAAGGATGATCAGTCAGGTATTTTCAGAAATGTGGTTGTGTGTTATGCAATACTGTGGTTAAAATATTTTCACATATTTTACCTTTTCTCCTAAATTGGTCTGTTGATGTCCTGTTGAATTTTCATTATGGAATTAGTCATATATTGGATTTTAAAAAGAGACTCGCTGTCTCTTTATGCCATAAGTGTGTGTGCGTGTGTGTGTGTGTGTGTGTGTGTGTGTGTGTTTGGGGGGGAGGGGGGAGGGGGTACATGAGAAAGGCTCAGGGCTCCTACAAGCCCAATTACTCTAAAACAAGAAATAAAAAAAACCTGATGAAATAAACAACAGACATCCTGGCCTGGAGCCATTGCCTACACTGGATGACTAATAGCTTTTAATGACGGAGTGTTTGACTGGTGTCATGTTAATGAAGAAATGATTGGTGTTTTTTGGTCACAAATAAGTCAGGGTGTTAAAAAACACAGTTGGCCCAAACTTGAGGCTCTAACACAGGGATGAAAGTTGACATGGCGATAGCTGGTTTTCTACACTAATGCATGCCAAAAAGCCCTGTCTGAATAAACCCTACTATTTTTTATTTTAAAATTCCCCCATTTTACCCCAGCAGATCTGCCCCGCTTCAGTCAAACGTCCATTATTTACACTTGTACAGGGTTTAACTGAGAGCAGCTGTGAGACGATGAGCGAGCGATGCCCTGAGGCTTCCTCTCACACACACACACACACACACACACCGGGTTTCTTCTGCCCAAGCTCATGTGATTCTGCATCCACTGTCTCAAGTCCTTTTTCTAGGGTAGTTTATAAGCAACAATACGGAATTTAGGTTTTTCATCATCCTCAACGCTAGCAGGAGGTAATTGAAAAGGAGGGGATTTTGTGCATGGGTTAAATAGAGAGGCAGTGGCCCTGCAGCAAAGCAAGGTTAATAACTTTTCCACTTTCATTACCCTAGAGATGGACTACGGGGGTCTTAAGCACAGCCTCTGGACACCGGAGGACTCTACTTCTCTTATCTTACTTTCAATTCTCTGTCTTAACTCACTTGTTCACTTATAAATACTGACACACATGAGCAGTCAGATTTGTAGTTTTCTTGGTTTGGACTGATTTGATTGTAAGAAGCAAAACAAATAAATGGATGGTGTATGACATACATGTACTGGCCACTTTATTAGGTACGCATGTCCTACTGCTTGTTAACGCAAATTCCTAATCAGCCAATCACATGGCAGAAACTCAATGCATTTAAGCATGTAGACATGGTCAAGAAGATCTACTGGAAAGGAGGGCGATTTAGGTGACTTTGAACTGGCATGGTTGTTGGTGCCTGACAGGCTGGTCTGACTATTTCAGAAACTGCTGATCTACTGGGGTTTTCATGCACAACCATCTTTATGGTTTGTAGAGAATGGTCAGAAAAAGAGAAAATATCTAGTGACTGGCAGTTTTGTGGGCGAAAATGCCTTGTTGATGTCAGAGGAGAATGGCCAGACTGGTTTGAGCTGATAGAAAGACAACTGTAACTCAAATAACCACTCGTTACACCCGAGGTATGCAGAAGAGCATCTTTAAATGCAGAACTCAGTGAACCTTGAGGCGGATGGGCTACAGCAGCAGAAGATCACACTGGGTGCCACTCCTGTCAGCTAAGAACAAGAAACTGAGACTTCAATTCGCACAGGCCAACCAAATTGGACAATAGAAGATTAAAAAAAGGTTGCCTGTTCTGATGAGTCTTGATTTCTACTGCGGCATTCGGATAGTTGGGTCAGAATTTGGCATCAATAACATGAAAGCATGGATCGATGCTGCCTTGTATCAATGGTTTAGGCTGCTGGTGGTGGTGGTGTAAAGGTGTGGGGGATATTTTCTTGGCATACTTTGGGTCTATTAGAAACAATTGAGTATCCTTTCAATGCCACAGCCCACCTTAGTATTGTTGCTGACCCTGTCCATCTCTTCATGACCACGATGTACCCATCTTCCACTTCCAGCAGGATTAAGCGCCATGTCATAAAGTGCAAATCATCTCAGACTGGTTTCTTGAACATGACATTGAGTTCACTGTACTCAAATGGCCTCCACAGTCATCAGATCCTCAATCCAATAGAGCACCTGTGGGATGTGGTGAAACAGATGCTGTTATGTCAATATGGACCAAAATCTTTGAGGAATATTTCCAGTACCTTGTTGAATCTATGCCACAAAGAATTAAGGTTGTTCTAAAGGAGAAAGGGTAACCCAGTACAAGTAGGGTGTACCTAATAAAGTGGCTGGTGAGTGTATATACAGTACTGTATATGTAAAGTCTATCAGTTTTAGCTATGATTGATGCTCTATTTTTTATTGTAGGGTTAATGTTTCCTGGAGGTTAATTGCTAAAATTCCCCTATCGGCCAGTTTTGCTTTTACTGTAATATACATGCATTCACATTGTACATTTTGCCCTTGACATTTTAGTTTGCTCCATATGGCCTAATTATTCCAGTGACCTATAGTTCACGGAAACATACATTGATTTTAAAATAGAAACAAGTCCTTCATAGTATTCATTTACAAGCATAATTAAAAAAACGCACACACTGAAAATTGCTTAAACTAAAGTAGATAACTTCTCATGCTAATTTTCTACAGTTCAAACCACAGCATGTACTGAAATTAGTATTCTCTTTGCATATCCATATATTTCCTGCACTGTTCCTTTATAGATAGCGCTTGTTTTGATCATAAAATGAAATGGCATTTACTTTACTTAGAAGCTTTAATTACTACTTGTCTGATAAGCGTCATTCAATTCAATAAAGTGCTATTAATTGTTTGACGCAGCACCAGTAAACTATTTATTTGCTTTCATACAGCCTTTAATTGTGTTCAGTTCTCTTTAGTTCATTTTAGTATAATTGCATTGTTAGTTCTCCCTCCGGTTTAAAAGATTTTTTTTGGAATGATTATTCCTTTATACCCACAGGAAAGCAATTTGGATGTTGTGGTCAAGACTGCAACATTAAGAATTCCAACATCTAAACTAGATTCAAGCCTACCTGTGTGGTCCATATCTACTGTGTTCCATTTGATTGTTACGTTTGCCTATTTATTTCTTGTTAAATTATTGTGTACTGGTATTCTTTCTAGGGAAGTGTTTTGTATGGCTAAGAAATGGGAAAAGAGTGACTAACATTTTAATTTGATTCACCACAAGTCAAAATATAATGGAGACTAAAGTGAGCTAAATGTATTTACAATGAATATGTTTACATGGGCACCAATTATCTGATTTTAATTTAAGGCAATACTCTGATTAAGAGTCTACCATGTAAACGGTGATTTTTGATTAATTTAATCTGACTAAGGTCAGAATCAAACTAAACAGAAATGGAATTAAGACATGTGGAGTATGCTGATTTGAGCCGCATTATTAAAGTGCAGTACAGACATGTAAACACCCCAATCTAACTATTACCATCATGTAGGATTCTTGCCCCATTTTGTGACAGGATAGTCTATACACAAATGGCCGTTTGACATTATTCTCTGCACCTACCGAGTCAGTGAAGGACCACAGACACCTGCATTGCAAAATGCAAATGTTTTTTTTTCCCCATACGGAGTGCGGTATCAAATTCCATTAAAACAACACTCTTCCAGCAGTTCATAGTCGCATCCAATATCTCGTTTGTCACAGGAGCATGCATGAAATGTTCCTGAATGAAAGTGAAAGTGCCAAACTGCAGTTAATGTCAACAAATTAAAAATGAAACCGCGGAAATTAAATAAAACTCTAGAGGAAATATGGATATTGTGGTGACACAATAATGTGCTATAACATTTAAAATGGGATCATGAAAGCAACATTCAAAAAGCAGCTCATGTAAACACCCTAATCATAATTTTGTCTTATTCAGATTAAGGCAAATAATTCAGTTACTGATGTTTATGTAAACATAGCCAATGAGTCATTAAATAATCCAATATCATTCACCAAACATAATTATTGTATCTGCTGAGAGGTCAAACTATAGCTATACGTATTCACACCTTTTCATGGCCTGTAGCATCCAATTTCTGGCAGTTTATGTGTTGCCAGTGTTTTTTCATCTCACCTCCTCTTTCTTTCTCATCTCATTGATTTATTCTATTGATCCGGACCATAGCATTCACCCAGACAATTTTTTTTCTTGATTTTTTTTTTCTTTAAAGACTCAACCAAATGTGTCCTTTTTCCTTTGTTCTTTTCTATTTCCTCCTGCTTCTGACCTGATATTTGACAAAACGATTACAAACCATTAGCCCCTTCCTGCTCTAGCTTTTTCCAGAGTCATTACAGCTGAGATATGCACCTCACCGCTAGCTCAAATAACGATTTGGTTTGAACTTTTCCTTTGTAGTCAACTCACTTTGTACGGTCAACTATCTACAACCGCATGCATTATTCATGCCAACACAACATTAGAAAGAGACCAGGTTATGCATGTTCAGTTGCGGATTTTTGCATATTCAGAAATGCAGGAGATATATGAATGTCTGTTAAATTTCTGAATGTGTTTTTAGGCTTTTGCTGCTGTAATATCTCTCAAAGACCCGTACAATTTATTAAATGAGTTATGGCTTAGTTCAGATCACAAAATATACAGTATAGTTTTCACAATACACTTTTAACTGTGATCAGCTAGAAGGAGCTGTACAGGTAAATGTGTTTCTTATGTCATGTCTTTGATGTGGAACTCTTTGATAAGTATCTTATATATAGAGTCATCAAACTATCAAATGGAGATTACGGTGTTTATTTGTTTGTTTCCAACATCTTACCTCATTCTCACATATATACAGAAGAGAAATCATTCACCCATCCAATTGCATTTTTCCACATTTTGATTCTTTGCACCTCTTAATTTTAACACATTGTTTTTTTCTCCTCTCAATAACACAATTAATTGAACACATCTATAAATAAAACAATGTGTGTTCAAGAACTTTTATTTTCTTGCAATTAACTATAAATTGTTCTCGACACCCTCATTAACAGTAGATGACATTTTTACCTGTTCTCCAATGCAAATTTGCTCTGCCAAATTAGACAGATTGATGCTGTATAACAGTTTGAGATATTTTTACATTTTGCTTCATGCTAACAAATCTGCTCAAACTTCTGTGAGTTAGTTTTTAATTTTGAGTATGTGATAAGTTATAGAAAATATATATATATATATATATTAACGCTTTAACTACCCATCCAAGATTTTTTTTTTAAATTGCATTACTTAACTCTTAATGTCGCTAGTTAACACACTCAAGGAATTGTTTTTTCAACACATTCCATAATTCCTAAAAATAAACCTCTACCATATAGTTGAAATGTCAGTTTATGGTAAAAATACCGGAATTAATACATATACTATGAAAAATCTGAAAATATCATTTATGAATATATACCAATTTATTCAGAAAAGTTTTGAATACTAAATCACCTTTATATTTTGAAGTATGCCATAAAATATTTCAGATTCTCATTTATAACATGTTTTCTTGTTGTTGTTTTTACAACAAAACTAAAATCAAGTGTAGAAGTGCAACTGGATTATATTTGTTTGATTTTTTTTGTAAAGCAAAAATGCTGTGTAGTGTAAACCATTATTTAAAACAGTTAAAACATGGTCAACCATTTGGTGGAAAAGCAGTCAAAGGGTTAAAAAAAATAACTGAGGTGTACAGTGTTACGACGATTTTTTTTATAGTTGGCTTTATGGAGATGCTATTATGAATTGGTGAACAAGTAGCTCCATTTATGGCCATTGGGGTCATGGGCTGAAAAGTTTGGGAGCGCCTGAACTAGAGGGATACGTTTTAATGTTACTGTAGATATTCAAACATACACAAGCATAACTAATCACTGCCTTCCAGAACATTTCACACACTGTGCTGACACTGGTGCATCTGTAAGTATTTCACAGAAATGACTCAAACACATAATAGAACTTGTGAAGATGCATCACGCACATGTTGATTTGTCATTGAGGTTCAGTGCATCAGTGAATACGAAATGTCTTCTCTCTAACAGCTCTACACTACCATTCCTTGATTGCATTATGCAAGCATTTTTTTTAAATATGCAATAAACATGTCGCAAGGCTGTTCCGCTGATGACAAATGGAAGTCAACTCCAGTTAACTGAACATAATTGATGATTACATGCTTGATTAGATCCTGCATTTAAACCAGAACATATATACCACCAAGATCAAAGTCCAAATTGGATGGCGTTCATTGTAATTCGAGACGTCTGCTAACGCCACTGCATTTAATTTTTTGCATGATGAAAGAAAGTGCAATGGCAAGGGTCCAAACATCCTCACCTGCTCTCCTTTGCTCAGTAACATGGCCAGCGTTTTTCGCCTGGGTGAATGTGGACTGAGGCGTCACTTTGATGGGCTATCCAAGCTACAGTTCAGAAGATACAACACTCTAGGGCCCTCAAAAGTGAGAAACGCAAAGTCCATCCTGAGTAGAAGCAGGTCAAGCACCAAATGACAACTTAGAACACAGATATAGTGCACTGCGTGTCCTACTGCAGGATAGCATTGCTCTAGTTTCATCTAAGGTTTCAGTGTTGGAGCGCAACCCAGTTGGGAAAAACAGAGAGATGAGGCAGGAGGCGAGGAAAGGAGGGAGAGAAGCTTGGTTGGATGCGCAGAGCACCGGAGCGAGTGCAATGAAAGCCATGCTGTGCCATCTGGCAGAGTGGTAATTGGGTAAGGATTTTTCACCTGCTCTGTGCCATAGCCCACACTGGGCTGGGTAAAGAGAGTATGGTGCATCCTGCATTATGCATTCAGTGTAGTTTATATAGTTTACTTGCTATTTAGTGCTTGAATAAAACACCTAGTCATGAATTAAAACATCTAGTCTGCCAAACATGGTCGGCTCAGTGGTCAGCACAGTGAGAAAGTTCTAGTCTTATTCAAGTCAGAGCTTGCATGTCCATGTGAGATTGCTGTGGGTCCTCCGGTTTACCCCACAATCCACAGACATGTGGTATAGGCGGATTGGAGAAAGCTATCTGTAGTGTGTGAATGGGAGACTGTGTGGGTGTTTTCCAGGACTGTGGGTTCATAAGGTAGTCCACACTTAGGGCTGGGTTGTGGCAGGAAGGGCTGTACCAGTGAAAGATGTGCCAGAGTAATTGGTAGTTTATTCTGCTGTGATGAACCATTATAGAGAATTAAATATGACAAAGGAAAGTGAGCAAATCAGCCAGTCTTAGGGTGTGTTTACACTAGTCCTTTTTTAAAACAGTTTTTTGAGAATGAATACACTCCTCATCTGCACTGGCGTTTTTACTGCATTTCAGAATAACAATCCCTGTCCACACTATACAATCTAAAATGCATGATGCATGCCCATACATGTTTCGCTCTCTCCACGCTAAAGCTAAAATGGAGTCTTCAGTAATTTCAAAACACTCCATTATTGTGGGTCAAGGATGCTGTAACAAAAACAAAACAAAAACTGTAACCAAAACAAAACAAACATGCCTGATTGTGAATGGCTCCTGAGGTTGTCTTTATTATATATTTCCACTTTAATTCATGGTCTCCTTTAGGCATTCTGTTAACCATAAGTAAACTGGCAACTACTAGGTGTTAGATTATTAGTGTACTGTCTGGTTAATAGCTGTCAATTCTTAGAATTAATATTCTCTCTGCAGATATTTGGCTGAGGATAAATATTTTTTTAGCAAGTACTTATTCTACTAACTTTAACTCACTGACCACTACTCTTCACATGTATGCCACAAAGCTCACACACTATTTAAAATCCAGTGTCTAGGTAATTCTAATAAGTGTTTATTGCCACAGTTGAACAGCAGTGGCTTTTCTCTTCTATGCCGAAAGATTTGGTGTGTAAACAGTTTTGTTTCCAGGTGGATTGTTGAAAGATGTGAAACACAAATCCCAAAAATGTCTTGTAGAATTCAACCAATGAGATGATGATTTTGAAGCTCCTGAAGTGTTTCTTATTTTGTGTGCCTTATGCATCAGAGGTTCAGTCAACATTCTGTGGGTGTAATGCCTAAGGCTTAGACTAACACTGTTACCAACTATTTCTGATTAATGCTTCTCTAAATGGCACATAAATGAGTGCAAGCATGTGTAAAAAAATAAATGAAAAGTTGTCATGTTTCATGCTGAAGTTCAAAAGTCCAGTCAAATAGGACTAAGTGTTAATTGTACTGAATGGCAGCTTTTAAAAATGAACAGCAGCTAACATGTTTTGGTTGAATAAAAGATGTTTTTTCTTCATTTTAATTTCCGAGTTGCTCTGTGTGTGCAAATCAGTAGAGTATGTTATCAAGGAATCATTCATCTCAAACACTCACTACATAAAATCTCCAGACTCAAGAACTGCTACTGCTATTACAGCTCTGAAATCTAATAGAGGCCTGCAGAGACATCATTACTGTTTCATGGAAATAGTATTTTTAAAGTCTGGATGATTAGCGTCTTTGCTTTTGCATTTAACAAGAGTGAGCTTTGCTTTAAAATGGCTGTTTTGCTGTTGGGATGGAGGGGGCTATAATCCTTGCAAGCTCCGTTCACTGGGCAATTTCACTTGATTTACACAAAGTTACCTCCTACGGGCATGTCTCTCACATCCTGCTGTTTTTGCTCTTAAACGTGCAACTTTCTTTTGTCTAGGAGATGCAAATAGCAATGGCCTAATGGACATTCTTGCGCAGCCTCAACCCATTTGTGTGTAATTATGGCTTTTTGTGTAGGTCTCTTCTGACTCACCATGTGAAGCAGTCTAGCTTCACAGGTGTGCAGCAGTGCTATTCAAACATACTGCATTCACACACACACACACACACACACACACACACACACACACACACACACACACAAAAGCCATCTTTTTTCCCCATCCTCCTCCACCTTCCCAAAGTTCAGCTCGACTGCCAGCTCGACGACCGCCCACATCATATCACGAGTGGAAAACACATAGAGCCTTTCGACTGACAGCAGAAGCTCCTGTCAAGCTTCGTGATCCTGAAAACAGGAACAGTCCACCCATCAACATCTACAAACTTACTTTTCTCCAATTTACCTTAAAATTTTTTCAGTGTAAAACTCTGTAGAAATGCTTGTTGCTTGTCAATGTAGCATAACATGTGTTAACCAGACTAGCCCAGACTTGACATGTAGCACAGTGTGTGATCAGCCTTCAATTGTGGACACACAGCAACTAGACAACCAGGTAGAAAAAGCCTATCGAAATTGATTTTGAGGAGATGAGATGCGGAACTAAGGTTAGCCGTGGCTAGCGAGTTACACAGCTGTCAAACCCTGTGCTCCTCACACCCCATTGTGTCAGCAGACCACACAGCTGCTGCTGTGTACATATGTAAACACTTCCCCATAGAGTCTGCAGCTTAGTAAAGTCATTAGCATCAGTTTGCACCCAGCAGCATACAGTCCTGGCCAACTGTCGGTCAACATCTCTATCCTTTACCAAAGAAAAGTACTTTGGCTTAGGGCTGTGCGATATGCGCAAAGGAAACCTATTATGATGTTCTTAAACAAAATTGCGATTTCAATTTTAATCAGGATTTCACCACACACAGACTGAATCTGTGTTTACAGTGTGAATCTGAAACATATTCAAAAAACAACTAGATCTTTATCAAATACCTGTAACATAAAAATCACCCGGAAAAGCTGTTACAAACTGTCTCTAGAACAGCCCTATGGCAAAACAAACGTGTGTATGAGCATGCATGCTATCAAACTCAACATTAGCTTCGATGTTCTGCTTGACCAAATATCAGAAGTAGTTGCGTGTGTGTTGACTGATTTGTTGTGTCATGCTTAATCATAGACCTCTTTGTAACACTGCCGTGAAATAGGCCGTTCACAAGTCCATTATTTCCATTGAAGGCACGTGAATTGTATGCACGTATTGAAAGCGGCACACACGTCTATGCCAGATGCACCCAGCTGAAAACATCAGACAAACTTTACATTTTTCTGAATGCTGCACCATGAGAACTAACCGATCAGTTTCAAACTATGTATAGAATTTACACATTTCAGTTACCTCAGACACAAGACACCCAAACACTAAGTGCTTTTAATTCTGTCCTACATAAAACATGCATGGGAGCTGCCGAAGTGGTTTGTTAGGTTGTCATCCTCTAAGAAAACGGTTTATGGTCACCAAGCAACGACATAGGAGCAACCGCAAAGCATGGAAATGCTAAAGGAAGCGACACTTTTACGCTCTCCACACTTTTTTAGATTCAATATATATAACTGAAGTTCAAGTGAACTGGTTCTGCCATACATCAGCTTTCCTATGTCCAAAGTAACTTAATCCCATACCACAGATGTTGACTTTTTTGGCACCATGTCCTCCTGTGCTGAACTCATAATCACTCTATACTCAGGCTATTCAGTATCCTGTTCTTGTCTTTAGGCATGCTGCATTATAATTGGTTCAAATACTATACTGCGAGAAATTTGTGCTTCTAGGCGATATCGAAATCACACATGTCTAAATTGTGATTTCAGTACAATTTCAATTAATCACACAGCCCTACTGGCAATATTACAGTTTTGTGTATGTTTCTGTGTACCTTACATTTCCCATGCTGTTTGCCACTGAAAAATAGTCGAAAACAAAGAAAACAACATAGAATTAAATGATAAAAATCTACTTATGTTCAGTTTCTCATATATAATACTATTTTATGTATTTTATTTAAAAGTGTGTGTGTGTGTGTTATATTACATTTATTATCAATTAGCGCTCACTTAAAGTAAATCTAAATTTCTAAAAATGCATATTTTCATGGTGAATTATAATTGAATGACTATATTTTGTTTCTTAGAGTAGAATTTTTCATTTACAATAAAACATTTGGAATGTCAATATGAACCACTTAGGATTCATCTAGTGTGTTATTTTGATTTCTATGTTTGTTGTTAATAATACAAATTTGCATGTATCCAAAAGGACTCAACTGAAGCACAAAAATCCATGCTAAAATGCAAAAAAAGAACAAGCACTTCTTAAGAGTAACTTTGAATCGACAAAACACTGTTATTATCTAACCCTTTCTAAGATGTCAAATTTGTCAGACCAAACTCCAAGCACCCCATTTTCGGAAACATTTGCGAAGCATTTTATAAAAGTATTTCCCTATTTTGCCCATGAATGCTTTCTCAATCTAAAAGAAAACGCTCCATATAACCTGTAGGCCATCAATCCTGCTGTCACCATAGCGACATGAGCACAGCGATGACAAGCTGTCCAACGCAACAACTCCAGCAGTTTCATAGAGTTCCAGCCAATGACCTGCAGAGAACTGGACCTCCCCGCCCGATAGAAAGCCTAATTAAACTTGCAGCAAGTTCATTCTGACTCTTCTAAACTTTGAGGTTTTGAACCTGCCTCATTCATTCGATCTATTATTATTCCATCTGAGTGATTGACAATGGCAGTAATTACAGAGCAGGTACAATGGCAGCGGCGCCGGCTGTGCGAGAGTGGGTGGATCTAACATGGCTAGAGGAGAACAAGACTCGCAGTTCATCAGCACATACCATGACCTACCGCAGGCCTTCAGGACCTCCTGGGGTCATGCAAGAGAGATACGATACTGAATGCACATGAACTGGTGAAGCAGAGAGAGTCTGTAGGCAAGAGAGTGAGTAAATGAACAGAGGACTGAGTAAACGCAAGCGAGAGATTAGGATGGATGGATGGATGGGAGGATGTTTAAACAGCTAAACACTCCTCACAGAGCATGCTGCAGTCAGAAAATCACACCTCATTCTCCACCTTTCTTGCTCACTAAATTAGATGCTCACACACTGGATTTTTCATCTTTCTCATTCACACTCCATCTCTCACATCCTGACCTGTTATCCGCATTCTATCTATATCCCCCCATTAGTGGTGTTGTGAACAAGCCGTGTTTTTGAACGAATCTTTAAAGCCAGCAACTCAAGTTTACTTTCATGCACTCATTGTCTTATGTAAAGTGAGGGACTGTATTGGTTTCTTCAGAAGACTCAAGGAAATTGCCTGTGAAGGAGTATTTCCTTTTTTGAACTTGTTTGAATAAGTGAACAAAGCAGTCAGTGTGTTCATGAATGAGTTATGCGTTTATGAACAAGAGTTTTTGAACCAATAAATTAAAAAGGATATGTTTATTCAGTTACTAATGAGCCTTTTAGATTCCACAATGCAGGTAAATTATGTAGTGCTACTGACAAGCATGCTTATATAATTAAATGCTTATGGTCTATTCACATAGAATGCAAAAGTATGGGGTGGTGGAATAAAAACTTCTTTTTATAGAAGATGAGATCCTGCAGCCAAACATATTCTAGCGTATTTACATAAAAAAAACAAAGGACAGGGCAGAGCAGAAAAATAACAGCAAAAAAACAGAGCAGTCGAGTGTCAAAGTGTGTTCCGTGTCACTGAGCACTGAACAGTTGAGTGAATGATTCAGTGAGCCTCTTATAATACTTTTATTGGAGCCACATACAAGGGAAATGATGAATTGGACTGAATTTATGCAGTATTTAATTATTTATTCATTCATTCGTTTTCTTTTCTTCCCTTTACTAATCTGGGGTCGCCACAGCGGAATAAACACCCATACACTCCCATTCACACATACACTATGGACAATTAATTTACCAAATTAACCTATAGCGTATGTCTTTGGTCTTGTGGGGGAAACCGGAGCACCAATTGGAAACCCACGCCAATATGGGGAAAGCATGCTAACTTCACACAGAAATGCCAACTGACCCAGCCGAGGCTCGAACCAGCAACCTTCTTGCTATCAGGCAACAGCGCTACCCACTGCGCCACCGCACCACCCAGTATTTGATTGATAGATTTAGAAGATTCAAATCAGTGGAATAAAGTAAATGTTCCATTGCCATGCAGCTGTCAATTTTGAGGAATCTACAAACCTTTGTGGTAAACACTATTTGTTACACCAAAGTCATGTTCACACTGTCAGTCGACAGTTGATGATTTTTATATTTTGAATTTATATTAATGTTTGAATGTGGATGACTGAGGCCCCGTGTACACTAATACGTTTCAGTTTTAAAATGGCATTTTAGAACAAAAACACTCCACGTCCACACTCTCATTTCAGCTAGCGTTTCTGAAAAGATCTCTGCCACACTGTACCGCTGAAAAACGTGTGAGAGCAGCACACATCAGATCTACCAGTCAGATCAAGATCAAGGATCTACCGCTGGACCCTCATCTTACTATAGTTGTTAAACTTGATATTTAATTAATCTTGTCTTTATCTAACGACATATTCCCCGACTTTGGTCTTTTGAATCTATCACTTCTCAGGTAATGTGTTTTGCCTGAGCGCAAAGATAAGTTAATATATTCATTTATGTATTCACATTCACTGATTCTGCACATTGAGCATTACTTACCTTCATTTCCTATATTGTATACAAGTATTGTATTATTGATTGCCATTATTGATTATTACATCTGATATTTAGTAAAAGAGACAGGGTATGTTTCATATTTTTCATGAAAATAAAAGGAGGCAGTAATGTTATAGGCTCCATTTTGTTATAAATATACATACAGTGAAGATGATGCTTCTATAAATATGTAGCAACAGGATGCCTCAACATTTCGGTGTCTGTAAAGTTGGTAATATCAAAATGAAAATAGGCAGTTCCTAATAACATGTTTTCATATTATTGTTAAGATAGTGAAACAGCATAACCTGGGTGATGTGAATGAAGTACGCTGTTCCCTTTCAAGATTTACCCGATGTGTCCTCTGGAGTTTTCCATATCAAAGTTGCAAAGTCTGAACTTACAAGGATGCAAAACTAAACTTTGTGTACCTAATATTGCGAAAAATCTCCAATTAGATAGTCGAATGTCTGCAGCCATGCCTCCGTTTTCAGATGTCTCCATTTCCCCCTTATCCACACTGAGATAGAGCAGCAGCAATTTAAAACCAAAATGGCCTTTTCAGCATTTTCAAAACACTCTTTTTTTCAGGGCTTAAAAACTCTGGGGTAGTGTGGACGGAAAGCAAAACATATGTGTTTTAAAACTTAAACATATTAGTTTTAACTGGGCCTGACTATTCTCTCTAAGTTTTAAAACTGTTCTACCTGTTGTGTGTCTAATGTTGTTCTTTTATTTGTTGTATTGTTTTGTTTTGTTGTTTTTGTGGCAATACACTGTGCTGGTTCCAATTGTAAATGGCAAAAAACAGCAACAGTGTTTGCAATATAGATATCATCTTACAACATAACATGCTGTCATTGTACTGCACTATTATTAAGTCTTATGAGGCAGCAGCAGTAACAAAACCTGGCATGTGCCGCATTATTTAGTACATCAATCTTGTGTATAGTGGTGTGTGGACCCATCTAACTAGCAGTAGATTGTACTTTTCTTTTCAACACAAAACTTGTTTCCGTAAACACATTCAGCATGTTATTATGAAAACAGCATCTGACATGGTTGTGTTTTATGTGACTTGAGAAAATGACATAATTACGGTCAGACTGAAATGGATTTGCAGAAATGCATTCTGAATAGTATTTCTAACCGTATATCAATGTAGCTTGAAATGGGTTTGTGAATCACACTTGCTGATTATGATAAGATTTCATTGAGATCTGCACAACATATTATTTTGGACTGGCAATCTAAACTAGGCTAAAGATGTTACAATAATTGTGAATGTGCAACTGATGTACCTTTTTTAAACGTCCCAGATTGCTTAAATAACTCTTTCTCTCTTTTGTCTGTTTAGCTTCTGCCTGGCTCCCACATCCAGCGATGAGTCGAAGGGAGGCTCGGGTGGGGAACCCTGCGCCCACCGCTGCGCCTGAGGTACCGGGCAACAGCACAGAGGCAGCAGGACCCGGACCCCGTGAGACCAAAGATGAGATGTTCTCCAAAGTCAAAAACAAGTTCATGAATGAACTGCACAAAATCCCACGTGAGTTAACAGTTTCACCCTCTGTGTGCTATATTCAGTTTGCATAATTTTCTCAATGAAAATGAAATCCTGAGTAGCATTGATTGAGACCCAGCATAGGTGATGAATAGCAAGGTCTGTCAGATCCATCTTTATTATGTTCCGCTTTTTTAAAACTTCCATTGTTCAGCCTGTGCTGAAAAAATAATGAGCTTGAGAAACAGGCAGCCAACAAGCATGTTCCCACTCTTTCTAATTGTAAAAAGCAAGTAAATGAGTTTTGTTATTTGCATACCTTGGTTTTTCTAAGTGCCTTCTGCCTCGTTTGATAGCACAGTGTAGCTCACTGTGAATCATGCAGCTGAATTTAGACATCATATTTACCATCAACTAATTCACTGTACACTCATTCATATTTTCAAGTAAAAACACTAAAAGATCTGCAATTGTGTTTGGGTGCTAATTTAGCTAGGCACTTTTATCTTCTATATGTATATAAATATTTATACAGTGCTCAGCATAATTTAGTACACCCCATTCTGAAAATTAATATTTTTATCTATTTCTCAGTAAATATAGGCAATGCATTTTGGTGCATTTAAACAAAACTGATTTATTAAACAGATATATTTATTAAAATAATATTTTAAACACCGAACATATTTAGAAATCGAAAGATAAGACATATTAGACACACGTCTGATGCTTGTATTTACACCAGCTCCATGTCCTTAAGTTAGGCTTTTCAGTCTCTGTGTTCAGTCCTTTACCTTCACTGTATCTGCTCAGCTGAGGGAACGGAACCAACCCCGTGACATCAGACACAGCGATATTCCAAGATGGCAGCACCCTATGTCTAAAAGCTATTGTAAAACATGCCGTTTTCTGCTAAATGGTTAGATTAATCGAGTTTGTTTAATATATTTACATTAAAGTGGAATCCTATGTACAAAATAATTTAAACTTGACCTAATGCTTCGTTTCCTGTGAAATTTAGGTGCAGGGCAGGTAAATATTGAATTGGCAGAGGCAAATTAATGTTCCAATGTTCAATAAAGAGGTAAATTTAGCAAACTATGGTTCAGTAGTCTCTGTGTACTGTACAGACAGTTCTCACTTACTACCCTTTGGCTTTTGGTCCCTGATTTATCAGAGGTCCTGCTACTCACAGAAATATTTCATCCAAAATTTAAGATTTATGTAATTTTATTACATGACAAATTCCCATTTATATTTTTTTCATAATTTTAACACAAATCTACCAAATAAGCTTTATACTATTTATTTTCATAAGGATGATAAAACCTATTTATTTTAAATGCATAATCCTCAGGTTTACGTAATTAGTTCATGTAAATTGTAATTATTCTAAATTAATAATAAAAAGTGTATTTATTTAAAATACACAAAGTTTATTGTATAAATTGCATAAAAATTAAGAGAACTAAATCGGGGTAACTAAAAAAGATAAATAACATTTATTTGAATCATGTTTAATGTATGCTTATATACTAAACCAAATTAAACAATGCATCACATTGAATTAGACCAACTGGAAAATTCCAGATTTATTTATATTTGTCTTTGATCCAAAACTCTGGATTGAGCCAAGTTAACATCTGCCAACATTTAGGAAACCATCCATATGAACCCACTTACACATATCTTTAATGCTGTGGATGTCCTTCCAGCCGCAACCCAGTTATAAAGACAACTCAAAAGAAAATAACAGTAGTTTTGTTGCAAACAGCTTTAAATCAAACTCTTAATTTAAAACACTCTGAAGCTTTAAACCCCATAATGTTTAGCATTATAGCCATACTAGTCTTGTAAATAGCTTATTTAAACTCTTTGTAGTCAGTAATGAATGAGAAGCACTCAAGGCTCCTGACCAACTGGTAATTCCTAATTGAGCATGAAGTTTACATGTTGCTTACAAATGTTTCACTATACTCTTATAAAGCATGCATTTTAATAGTTTAATATATTGTGTGCAGCTGTGTTTACAAAAATTGTTAGCCCTAAAGCATTTTTTTTAAATAGATTCTTTTGCACTTTACTTAGTTTGTTTTATATTATTGAATATTTTATTTTGACCTTTTATGCACAATCCGCTCCACGACTGTATAGTTTAAAGTAATACATACTTATATAGCTAAGATGATGACAGAATTTAGAGCTACAGTACAGAAAGAACATCCTCCCTCACAACACCATTGGCCAGACCTGAGAAAGGTGTGAGTCCTCTCCTCCACCTACGGTACCTTACTGTAGGTGTCTGGTCATTTTACCCAGCTCTCTGTCTCTCATACTCAATTTCACACATAGAACTTCTCTTTCTCTCTCACTCACACTCTCACACACGTACTCTTTCACTTCCACCCTTGCTTTCTCACTTGAAGACACATTCACCACATTAATTATCACTTTGCCTTCCTGCAGACAACTGTAAAATAAAGGGTTGCCGGATTTGACTCAGACAGATTTGCCCCTTTCTGAGATCCAGCCAGAAAAAGACAGTCCATTACAGTCTCTTAAATTAGTGTTTTAGCCACCTCCCTCCATAACGTGCACGTCTCTCTACCAAACGGTGCCTGGGTTGATGAATGCCTGGAGAGAAGGGTGAAGTATTGACCGGCCATCCAGGAACCCTGACGGACCCGCATTAGTGATAAATGAGCATGCCCAGATGCAGAGTACTTGAGCAGTTCTGCGCCAATATAAGCCACTGCGCTGCATATGTGCAGATGCCGCCTGTAAAAGGAAGACGCATGGTCCTGTCACAATCTGCCATCTAGCGCAGCAAAAACAGGAACACAGACAGATGCTTCATAGTGAGGATAAAGATTTACTTCACTCACTCTTCTCCCTTACTGTCCTAACACTATGTAGAAAAAAACATGAAGACAAATATCTATTTTCCACCACATCTCAATGATGCTCAGGTACATAAGGGTTTTTAAAATAAGCTTCTAATAAGCAGTTTTGACTAATTTGTCTACAAAATAACATCAAACAGTGCCATACTTTATTTATGGAAGAGATTATGTACATACAGCTGGTTAATCTCACAGAATAAAGCCCAATGTGACTGAAGGGCTTTCTTTTGCAAAACAATCGGCTGGATGTACATTATCATGCTTATTGCATGGCTACATGCCCTCACAATCATTACATTACAGTCGCTGGACGTGACTGAATTAAAGGACATTGTTTGTGCTTTACTTGTATAACTGGTATTATGATGTGCGTCAAATCAATAAATAATTTTGTTAAACTCTTTCCCTGCTGTTGACGAGGGAAAACGCTTCCCTGCCATTGACGAGTTTTACGGCAATCTGTTTTTTAGGTGTATTAGTATAGGGGAAACCCTAATGCATGTCCTGAGTGAGGTACATGATGTCAGATGCTCCAAGAAGTCAAATCTGAGAGAAACTAAGATTGTGGGTAAAAATAAGAGTTTTACAACCTTCCTTTAGCTTAATCCCTACCGTTTTAGACCTTGTCTTGACAAGAGACCAAAAAGAAGCTTTTATTATTTGTGTCATTGGTATTGTGTCAGATTGCACACCTAACCTAATAGGCTACCTAATTATATATATATATATATATATATATATATATACATACATTTTTTTATTGCTAAATTGTCTACAAATTTCTGGGAATTACCACCACAATATCAGAAATTTTCATCTAAAAAAAAATATATATATATATAGGGTCTGGTTAGTGTATGCTTCAGCAGCAAGGTTGTTATTAAAATAAAGCCAGATAGGCTATTGTATTAGATTTGCTTTATTCTGTGAAATAATATTCTGACTTCTTGCCACAAATGTAAACATTAGACACGAAGCATCAATTTGAGCTGTTATAGTTTATTAATTCTTTATTTATAGGCAAAACTAACAGAAACAAAAGTGGCTGAATGGATCATACACTAACCTATGCATTATTCAGAAACAAGTTGGCACCAAAAATAAAATCTAAAACAGAAGTGGAGACAGACAAGCAAATATAAATATTGTAAACAAATTTACTGTCAAATTGATTTAAAGTCCCTAAATGACACACATTGGACTGTTGTGATTGATCAATTAAAATCAGTCAAGTATTACTGAGAGCCGTGTAATAAATTCTTATAATAAATCTTTCCTGTAATAAAATAATGAAATGTGACTGTGTCATATACAATAGTATCTACTGTTTTATTTCCACCTCACATTTTGGGATGGGAATGAATGGAAATATGTTGTTTAGAAGTTATGATTAGATATTTCACATTTCATAATTATATTGAAAAAATTGTATTGCTTTATTCAGGGATAGTTGTTGGTTGTTGTAGTAGAAATGACACCACATTTTTGGGAGAGCAAATGTAAATAAACGGTCAATTTGTTAGTAGTCTCAAGTAGTGACACATATTCAAAACAGTTTACCCATAACCTGTGATTACCAGCCTTCCCTCAACCCCCACGGTCACACAACATCACATTCGTTCTACGGCGGCCATCACAAATGCTCCTGCGTGCAGAATCACTGCGACAGGTAGCTCTCTGTACGCCACACTCATTTTGTCATGGCACTCGTCGAGAACATTCCCTGTCGAGCCTCTAGACCGGATGACAGGTTCAACAGTTTGAACCCAACCATCTTGGCTCAAAAAGGTCTGCACACTGCTGCGGTTACACAGCTTGGTTGACTCGCAGCAATAAAAGAAAATGACTGTAACACTACAGCTCTGGTTATTCTCCCAACGCTCCACCGCTCAAGCTCAAGGCGTCTGTTTTCGATGATAATTAACTTCGCCACACAGAGACAGTTTGAGACATTATTCAGCTGTGCCACAATTAAAATGAATAATGAACACACTCTGTCCAGCACTCTTGCAGGCTGGATCCCCAACACAATGCCCCTTGATCTCTGCAAATTTCTGAGACGTTTTATCAAACACCACAATCAATGTTCATTTCTTGTAAAATGTAGACTTAACCGGGAACATGGGCTTTGAGCATTAGCTACAAATTAATGGGTTCAGATTTTATAAATTGCCATTATTACAAGAAATCTACATGCATTTGCATTTTAATTTGAGCGCAAGCTTGAAAAATGTTGCCTGTCTTGTGTTTTGTCACATTGCTGTACACTTATTAGATCTGATTCAAACCCTAGTGAGCTACCCACTGTAGATGTCTATTGTGAAACCTTGTTAAAGATGTTTAAATTGTCTTCTAGTCAGCAACTCTTCAATCACTCATTTGTTTTGTGCCGAAGACAAAGTTCACGAGGGACTCGCTGTGAGATATGTCTGACATTAGCAAATTGTAAACTGTGTAGAACAAAATATATAATGCACACAAATTGTGGGTGAAATATGGTTTTCGGTTTTGGAAAATATTTTCTGTTGTTACTTTTCTGGGCTACTCTTCCATTCTAAATTGACATTTTTTCTAAAATTTATATAATTTGTTTGTATACCAATCTTTTTTTGCATGGTGCTAATTAATTTATGAAAAATTAGACCCAATCCCATTTCTCCCCCTTATCCCTTCCCCTTACCCCTACCCCTCATTTTGCACATTTGCATAAAAGGGTAAGGGTGTCCCAATGCTCTTTAGCTTGAAGACATAGGGCTAAGGGGAAGGGCTTGACACTGAGATTTTTCAGGACCACACTCAAAACCCAAGAAAATTTCCCCAAATACAACATCTACAACGGCAGCATGGCTGCGCATGGAAGTCAGGAGATGCACGAATGGTATTTTTGTCATTATTACGAATTTTTACAACAAACAAGCACATGTTTCAATATATTCATAACCGTGTTTGTTTTTTACCATCATGCTTTGAAAGAAATGCTAAAATAAAAAATGCTAAATCTATCATTTCTAATAATAACTCTTGTATAGCAGTCTCACAACATTCAGTCACTCGATAACACTGGAATACCCTGTCAGAAAAGTCTAGTGGCAGGGATGACTTTTTTACAGTGCCTGGTATGATGTTAATGTTGTTTTTGTGTGTTTACATAGATGAATATGGCCACAGTGTAAATGCACAGTAAAGTACAGCTTATGTTATGTTACGATAATATGATATCGTTGCCTTCAGTGATTTCCTGAAGATTCATTCATTCATTTTCTTTTTGGCTTAGTCTTTTTATTGATCCCGGGTCACCACAGCGAAATAAACCGCCAACTTATCCAGCACATGTTTTACGCAGCGGATGCCCTTCCAGCTGCAACCCATCACTGGGAAACATCCATATGCACTTATTCACACTCATGCACTACTGACAATTTAGCCTACCTTGTACCACATGTCTTTGGACTGTGGGGGAAAGAGGAGCAACCTAAGAAAACACAGAACATGCAAATTCAACACAGAAACATCCGAGGCTCGAATCAGCGACCTTCTTGCTGTAAGGCGACAGCATTACTTACTGCGCAAACGATTTCCTGAAGATAAATACCAAAAAATAACGCAACTGGAGGTGCGATCATCGATCTCATATGAAGTACGAGCTTTCGTTGACATGGTGGCGTGTTTGGGTGTTGCAGTGGAGTCCCATTTCTTAGGGGTAAATTTTGAAAAAGGGGTAAGGGTACAAAAATAGAATTGGGATTGAGCCTTATAATATGCACCACAGAAATTGGGTTTTCGTGAGTAAATTGTTACAATATTTTCTGTTCTGTTTGCTGTTTGTAGGTTTAGTTTAATATTTTCCCTTATTAAATAAATTTCTTATTAAAACTTATTTTGACCTAAATTATGTCTATACAGAAATAAAACATTCAGCACGAAATTGAAATTGAGACAACATTTAATTTAAGTAAAGTTTTCTTTGAAGATGTCTTTTTAAGATACTTTCCTGTAGTAATTGAAATTATTGAAGTCAATAGCCCTTAATAATCTTTTAGCAATAATGTTAGCATGTTGCTAATCTGGCACAAAATTACAGATCACATTGCAGATACTGGATGATAAAAGACTAAATTGATGTTTAGTTGATGAAAGTTTAGTTACATGAAAACTTTTAGAAACTTTTCTAACATAGTTTGTTGTATTTAAATTTAATCCTTGTAACATTAACATTTACATAAAAAGAGCAGTAACATTAGGTGAATTTAATTAAATTAAACAATATTATTTGTTTTGTTTTTAGATGAAGATTTTAGCAAGTGAATCCTAAACTAGCAGTTGATTTTGATTAACGATTAAACTATTTTCTTAACTTTTCCAAGATGTATTGTCGTAATTGAAGTAGATTTTTATTCAAATAATATTTTGATTTGCCTTTAAATGTTACCATGTTGCTAATCTGTACTGCACACAGTACACATCACAATACTAGGTGGAACAGAATCACTGCTCTCTATACGACACACTCATTTTGTCATGGCACTTGTCGAGAACATTCTCAGTCGATATAAGTTTAATTATTGATAAAAGGTTCATTTAATTATTAAACTGTTTTTATCCAAAGTTACATCAGATTACATTTATCCATACTGTAACTGTAAAATAAATTTCAACTTACTCCTGGAAACTCATGACCTTGTCAACTAGACTGTCATGTTCAACAGGTCAAGCTACACAACTGACAAGACATGTCAAGTTGTGTGTCCTCTGTCTATGTTTGTGAGGTGTGATGTGTTTTGCGGGATTTGTGTTGTTTGCCAGTTTGTAGAAAGCCTCATGGTTGGCAACAGGAGGCGAACTGGAGCAGCATGCCAAACACATCACCAGCCAACAGATGACAGATGGATCTGCTTGCCCTTCCATTCTGCTGACCTTTGACCTATTACCATCTCCCTCTCTTCCCTTCTCCCTGCTGCCCCAAAAAATGGCCCATAGGACATCTGAAGGTTACCAGGCCTGTCAACCCAGCAACTCTGAAATCAAATTATGTAAACAAACAAAAATAAAAGGCCAGCCCTCTCCGTCTGCCTGCTTCACATTATAAAAGCCTGTTGGAGCAAGACATAATCTCATTTAAAACAAGTTAAAACTGCATTATAGCAGTAAACAGACAGATGAGAAAAGACATTTTCCCTGCAGAGTAGCAGAGAAGCTTCTTTTAAATTTCTCATTTCTAAAGCTAAGAGGCAGTAAGACATGCATTATTTTGTGAAAGATAAGATTTAAAAGCTATTTTTCAATGAACACTGCTCTTTTAAATGATTCTGTTCATCTTGTTAATCCAAAATCTTTTCACAAATATATTAATAACATAACTGATTCATAACATAATAATAGTCATTTTTATTGATTATCAAGTTAGCAAATACAGTGACTTTTGACTGTCAAAATGGCCATTTAATAAATGTAGCAAAGAAAAAATGTATTTAATGTATTTAAGTATTAGGTATTTAATAAATGAATTGTAAATAAGTGCTTGGGTAAAACTTTTATAGGTAACGTTAGGGTTATTAGCTAGTAAATAAAACACCTTTTTTCAAAAATGTCACTTTAGACAATCCTTTGGTTTTTAACCAGGTACATTTTCTTTTGTGTCAAAACCAACTAAACCCACTGATGCTAGTTTTGCAAAAACATTTAAATCCACCTATTGAGACAAGACAGTGTAGTAATTTGTTGAAAATCACTTAAAATGCAATTAGAAATTATTTTACCAAACATAAAACACCTAAAATTTAAATTATATAAATTTATCAAGTAAGTGGTGGTTCATTATGCTGTGGTAACCCCTGATAAACCAGGGACAAAGCAGAGGGGAAATGAATGAATGAATGAAATCTGTCTAGTAAGTGCATTAATCAATAACATTAAAATTGACATTAGTTAAATGTTAATATTATGTTGTCATTTCTGATATTTAGGATTTAGATTTAATGTTAGTAAAACATGTAAATGTAAACATTGCAAAAATTGTAAACTAAGCCACTTAAATTTAGATAATGTAGTGTAAAAGCATTATGAAACATCAATATCTGTGCATTGTACAATGATATAAAAAGCTTAATATAAAAAGCTTATCAGGCGTATTGGTAATATGAAGTAATACAAATAATGTCTAGTTTTAAACATTATATTTATCTTTTTAAAAAATAGCTTACATTAGCAAATAAAACACAAAGTCTACTGGGCAAATCCAAAAAAAAAGGGGATGTCTTTCAGACACTTTTAAAACCTGTCATTCATTTATTTTCACCATACTCAACGTCTTTTTCTCTTTTTCATCTCTTGTTTATCCTCATGGCATCCATGCGGGATAAAGGAATGGCATCTTAACTTCATCTTTCGTGAAATGGAGTAGCCGTTTAATGTATGCAGTAGTAAATTCACTCATTCAAAGTAAGGTCACTGCGTGAAAAAAAAAAAACGTTATGACAACGTAATGCACATATTTTTGAGGTAAGGGACGTTTTCATTTGCCATTTACTGACAGTTGGACTGTCTCATCCAGTTCATCAAAATTAGTAATTTAAAATGTAAAGCGGAATAAAACAGTCTCCTCATGTAAGCCAGCTTATCAGTGCTGGTATTTCTGAATGCGCTGACGTTGTCATTTAGATGATAAATATAGCAAGGATCAAATGTAATTTAAGTAACCCAACAACAGAATGTCTGCTGTGAAGAAGGAGGTAAAAAGAAACAAAGCAAAAACGCTGAGTAGCTTCACAGTCAGCAGTCCAAAAATGGCAGAAAAAGTAACACGGTCTAGACTGCGAAATCACAGTGGAGAGCTCAATCTTTCTTCAGACATTAGGAGAGGAACTGCAGGTATCCAGAGAAGCAGTGCTGGGGCAGCTTAAAGCTGAGATAATGACTTTGTTCAATAATATCAAAGAAAATATTTTCTCTCTATGCAAAGAAATGAAAGCAGACATTCGGGCTATAACCAGTGAGCTAGCATGTCTTTGTTACTGCATTACTATGTGGATAAACTCAAGTTACTCAAATCATTGTAATTATGTGTCTTAGTAAAGCTGTTTTGTAATGTATATATATTTTTTGTTGTATTCTGAAGAAGAAAGTTAAACGTATGTTTAAGGGAGCTCAGGTACATATATTTGTACCATTTTTTTGAACCTGGAAGATTGCACATGGCTAGAACCAGGTGAAAAGAAAACTCTGCAAAGTCAACATCACATACAGACTGTTTTAACCCGCCAGCCTCACCAACACAATTAGATAAAAACTGGTCAGAATATTAAAAAAATTAGTTTCAAGGGGTCACTAGTGGCTGATTAATAATGATAAAACGTGTTTGGCATGCTGTCCCGGAAGAGAACACTGAGCTTATAAGATCCTCAAGCCCTGTGCTCCCTCCCATTAGCCAAAGGAGGAATTTGAGCTCAGGTAGATTTCGAGAACTCCCCCGACTTATTTATGGTTAAGGAAAGATTATAAGGATAGCTATAGAGAGATATACAAGTTCGTCTATGGTGCCAAGTTGGTAGGGTCAGTTTACTTATGTCGTGTGTTTTTGGACTGTGAGAGGAAATCAAAGGGTGAAACTCATGCAAACACAGGGAGAACATGCAATTGATTTTGAGTATCTATCGATAACAAAACCCGATCCAATACATAAAAAAAGAATAAAGAAGAGTGAAGAAACAGTCCTAGGATGGTAGTTTTTTTAAATTCATTTTAACATTCAAAAACTCCGTTAACAAACAGAGCTCTTCTGTGGGGTCGCTTGAACAATCAAGTAATACATTTCTTAAATTCTTCATTTTTGGACTGTAGTGCAGCAGTAAATATAAAAAACTAACATAAAAACAAACAGCACCTCAACTTAAACCCTGACAGGCAATCCCAATTGTATATATCTCACAGTTTGCTATGGCAATGTTGTCGTCATCAACTTTATAATACCTCCAGACCACAGACATACTTGCACTTTCTGCTTCAAGCTGCTTCCATGTTCTACTTTGCCAACATTTAACCAATAGCGCCTCTGCAACAAAGTGATGTCATGCCGCACACGTTACTGTTTCTGTGTGAAGTCAAGAAAGAGGTCTAACACTGTGCCACCGCATAAATATAGCTGTGTTAAAAAAATAATACATATATATTGGAGTCCTGATCAGGAGGCAACATCCGATTCCAATAGAATCTGAAACCATGTGATCGGGCCCGATTTTCAGTCACGTGATCTGGACATCCCTAGTACTAACCGCTGTGCCGCCCAATCTAGCTAAAGGAGAGAGGAATAGAGTTGGGAGGGGGGATTTTTCACGACAAAGATAACTGAGGTTAGAAACTCTGGCTAATTATAGTGAGTTAGGAATTGTCTGATGATAAAGAATTTGTTAGCTAATGCAGGACCAGCTATAGTCAAGCACGTGAAATTAGTTTATAAATAGTTTATGAATAAACGTGTGTACATAAACAATGTAAATATTTATTTATAGACAATGCCTTAACTAAATCTATTCTGTGGAAAACACTGATTTTCAATCACAACAAGTGAAAACACTTATTTCTTGGTAATAAAAAAAATCTAAATGAGTATCATTTTTTTTTTAATTCAAAAGAAATACTATTATACAATAAAAATTAATATTAACACTTTATTCAAACCCATGCCTAGAAAATCCTTCAAAATCGTTTCAAGGGTTTCTTTCAGTTATTTGTTTGTCACTTAACACATTATCTTAACAAATGGGATGACAGATACCCGATTAGCAGTCAGCAGATGAGAACGTACAAATGAGATGGCGAATGAGGGTTTCAGTTTGTTTGTTGTCCCTCAAAGCTGTCGTCTCTGATATTGTGAGCACCATAATCAGTGATATTATCAGTTTCCAACCAGAGTCTCATCACTGGTGTCACTTACCATCCCAACAAAACGAACATCACAGACCAAACAGCAGCACCGTCTGTAATAACAAAAGATACCATCTCATATGAATGCTGTTGACAGAGGATATGAGAGAGGTGGATATTAATCTGCTGGCAATATCTCATGAACTGTTATCACACTTGTCTTTTTCCCTTCAAATATATTTTCTTATATGAGGCTTGTGGTTTGTCATTAAATCATACGGTATGGTTTCCACCTTTCAGAATGTACGAGTTTCTACTGACTAGAAAGGAGAAAATAATGTGTAGACGGTCATCCTAATGTGGCTAGTGGCTCTTTCACCTGCTTTTTAACAAATCTGCTAGGTGAATTTTACATCGCCTAATTAATATACATGAGCCAGGCTCCCTTTTCAGATTGTTTCTCCGCCTCTGAAACTTTACTAAATGGATATTGAAATTACCACCTATCTGCTGGACTGTAACGTAACCACATGGCATGATAAATCACTTCCAAGTAATTTTCTTTAACACAGAGAGTATCTTTGGAAGTGCAACAGGGTTGTCTTTCTCTCGTGCTGAATAACATGCTCTAGTACCAGGGTTAATTGACCAACGGCGTGCTGTCAAAACACATTAGTTTGGGTTGCCAGTGTGTGGCGTATTACACCGATGGATCATTTTCTCTGCACTCGGCCCGTGCGCTCACAATCACGGCGCGCTCTCAATCAAATCACGCCTGTTAAGACATTGAGTTTCTCGTTGCGTTTTGGCGTGTTAACAAGTGTGAGAGTGGGTAACCGGGCCCTGCGGCATGCCGCCTGGGGATAGATTATGTTACTGTTAGCTTCGCGTTAGCAGGCAACACAACCTTGCTGGTCAGAGACGCTCACATTACATTCTGATCAGACAAACAGTGGGATAATGAGCCCCGAGCTGCCCAAAGAGAAGCCCAGCATGCTTTCACTACTGCTGATGACCAGTTTACTCTTATTTTTGCAGTCTATTTAAATGAGAGATGGACCATTTATTAACTTTATTGTTGTTGTTGGTTTTAAGAAAAATGCCATCAAAACATGCCTATGCCCTTGCAACTATTTCACCTCACAGTTACTTTTTATTTGTAGCTTATGCATGTATTTGTTTTTTAGTATGCATGAGGTTGGTAAATATACAGCAATATTGAATTTAAGGTTAACTATTCCTTTAAACTGTAATTAAATAATTTAAATAAAAAGTTAACAAATACAACACTGGGTTTTAATAATGATTTAATATGTGTTTATCTAATTAACTAAAATCAATAAATTCTGTGGAAGTATTTTCTTTTGTGTTATCTAATATAGACAACTTATATATACACACTCACCGGCCACTTTATTAGGTACACCTTACTAGTACTGGGTTGAACTCCCTTTTGCCTTCAAAACTGCCCTAATCCTTTGTGGCATAGATTCAACAAGATACTAGAAATATTCCTCAGAGATTTTGGTCCATTTTGCAGTTGCTGCAGATTGGTCAGCTGCACATCCATTATGAAAATCTCCCGTTCCACCACATCCCAAAGGTGCTCTATTGAAAGTTGGCAGTTGTGTTGACACAATGTTCAATTGGTCCTAATGGGCTCAAAGTGTGCAGAGAAAATAGCCCCCACACCATTACACCACCACCAGCAGCCTGATCAGTTGATACAAGGCAGGATGGATCCATGCTTTCATGTTGTTGCCAAACTCTGACCATACCATCCGAATGTCACAGCAGACTCATTAGACCTGGTAATGTTTTTTATATTTTGGTGAGCCTGTGCGAGATGTAGCCTTAGTTTCCTGTTCTTAGCTGACAGGAGTGGCACCCGGTGTGGTCTTCTGCTGCTGTAGCCCATCTGCCTCAAGGTTGGACATATTGTGTGTTTAAAGATGCTCTTTTGCATACCTCGGTTGAAATGAATGGGTTTTTGAATTACTTTTCTATCAGCTGAAACCAGTCTAGCTGTTCTCCTACAACCTCTGGCATCAACAAGGCATTTGCGCCCACAGAACTGGATATTTTACCAAGTCACTTAAATCACCTTTCTTCCCCATGCTGATGCTGAGTTTTAACTGCAGCAGATTGTCTTGACCTTGTCTACATACCTTGAGTTGCGGCCATGTGATTGGCTGATTACAAATTTGTGTTAATGTGCAATTGGATAGGTGTACCTAATAAAGTGGCTGGTGAGTGCATGTTGTGGGTGTGTGTAACAGTTAAACTGGTTTTATTTTCCTTACTCATTTTATGGATTTTTTTATTTATATGACATATCCAATGGAAATGACTGACGTGTTTTATGAGATTCTTTCTGTAGCTTTGCAGGAGTCATTTTTTTCACAATTTTTCTGTGGGTGTTGTAAAAAAAATAATTTGCATATTGACAAATCTAAACACCTAAAGCTTCAGACTATATGTCAGCCAGAATCTACAAACTTAAATAAACTCGTTAGTGAAAATGAAAAAGAAAAAAAAAAGTTTTGGCATGTCACTTAAACTTTCTGTCAGAGAATTCTGTCAGGTTTGCAGTAAAAAATAGCCTTGTACATGGAATAAAGGACATGCATATTTATGATGTTTTCATATGAATGCGTTTTTCCATTTTTGCAGTCCTGCACTGCAAGCAGACGATAAGATTCTTGTGTAAATCTGAGATGCCAATCTCAGAGTCCTTATTGTCTGGATTCCCTGGCATGGCTTCCTAAAGCAGCTTGCTACGATTTTTGTGCAAGCCCAGTCTGATAAGTCTGATGCTGTATTCTTTTGTCTCGGAAAAGGTGGAGAGTGCACTCCAGATCTTATTCACATACTCGATTGGATGGGGTCGAGCCAGAAGGACTCTCACGTCCTCGAAAGCAATAGCGAGATGGCAGACTTTCTATGGCATCTACCCCCAGTCGTGTCATTGTTCTAAGCAGTGTTTGGCTTTGAATTGTGCACCACAGCAGTCCTGGATTTGAGTAATATTCCTCAGTGATTGGCTGTGCAGTCACACAGTCCAGCTACAAAACCTCATTTTGTGCTACTTGTTGAGAGTTTATGTGTGCATGTGCACAGCGGAACGAGAGATAGCTGCTTGAAGTTGAAGAGCACATGCTTGCTCTGCAATCCCAAAGGACAATAGACACTTACACAATTGAGTTAATTAGAAAATGTTTCTATTGCTTTCTGGGTCTCGGGTTCTTTTAATTAAGAAACACAAAAGTGTCTTTCAGAATAGGACATTTGCTCGATGAAGAAGATAAGCGCTTGAGTTTATTGCATTGGATGGTGCAACGTTAGACTTATTTGCATTTATTAGTGCACACTCAATGCAATTTCACTTCTAAACAACTTAGCCTGATATGAGAACGATTTTATTTAGTTTATTTTTTCTCTCTCTACAATTATAAAAGTAATCTAATTGCTGCCGCAGACTGTGTGATTAAAAATACTGCTAATGTACTCATAGCAGTCAATTTGCTCTGACTCAAGCTGTGCTTGTTGTATTAAACATAATTTTTTCATAAGCTTTCATTATAAAAGTGTCAGAGTTGCTCATTGTCTGTTGTAGCACTAAATGGTTCTCACCATCGACCTTTACAGGTCTTTAATATGAGCTCTGCGCTCTCTTGTGAGATGCTGCATCATGCCATTTGGAGCCAAGGCATTTCAATTCACGTTGAATTCTCATTACTTAAAATTTGACGTTAAATTTAGTTGATACAGTAGTATTTTAATCATTTGCTTACAAAAAAAAAAAAAAACTTGCAGATTAAAATGTATAATCAATTGTACTACCTACCTCCAAAATAAAATGGAACACTAGATTATGACTTTTAATTCAGTATTTATTTGCCTTTTATTTATTATTGAAAAAAAATGAAGGTAAATGTTTTACATATCTATTAAAGTATATTAAGAGGAGAGGGACATTTTACTCTTCTTAAAGAGTTGGGTGGAGCTAAAGAGCTCTTTTGGTCTGTTGGTCTGCATTAATTTCGCTGACAATCATAATTGTTTCAAAAATTATTTGAATTAATAGAAATGGACAAGTAAGTTCAACAAAAGCAAACCTCAAAAATGTATTTAAAGGGTTAACAATTAATCTAAAAAAACCAAAAAAAAATGTATGCAAATTGTGTGCTCAATAGAATCACTTTGATTTCAAATTAGCTAAATTCTACTAAGCTCCGTCCAAAGAAAGATTTTAAAATTCATATCTCTTTGTTCTCATTTGTACATGTAGGTGTTGGGTTTATTTATACGTTCTTAAGCTGAATATACTTATTAAGCTGATATGTGTAATACCAAGTTAAGTGTTACCTAGATTTCTTTTATCGGTTAACGGTCAAAAATTACTTAAAATCAGAACAGGTAGGTTTTTGCCCAATATCCTGATTTCGCATAGCATGTAATGTCTTTATTGGCATTCTGGCAGTTTTATTCATGTGCGCGTGTCTGAAGTGAGGTAAACGTCACACATACAGATTTCCTTCCAAATGTTTTTCATTACCTATTTCACTCCTACCAGTCCTTACTGTGGACATGCATCCAGCTTGAGCTTGAGATTGGGAGTGGTGGTAATCTTTCAAACACTGACACTTTCTTTTCTTAATAAAGCAAAGAGATGTCAAACAACAGCTTATATTGAGAAAAATACTATATATAATATATGATCTGCCATTTTTGAACTACTGAAAGTGATGCTTTGGCTGTTGACATTACTGCCGGAGAGAAATCGGGCAAATCTAATGTAAGCATATTTTCTGTATGGATAGTTTACTGATTTGCATGTAAACACATATAAACTGGTTTGTCACATAATGTGACTGTTGGTAGTTTTTGTCCATGTAAATGGATTTATTGTCATTCTGCTGTACATCAGGTACTTATCTTGACAAAATATGTATTACCAAATTTCCCAGTTCAGTTTGACATGTTTTAAAGTTGGACATTCTTGCATTCAGTTGCACATTTGGAAGTAGGACATTGACAGAAAATCAGTCGTGTATTCCTGCATGACACTGCTGTTGTGAAACGTCCAGTAATGATAGTACTTGAAGCAAAATGATGGTTCACCGGTGGGTCTAAGTCCAGGATGGCTCAATGCATTCTGCAGCTTGAGTCCCTTGTGGCAGGGTTTGCACAGAGATGAAAGGGGCTCTTTATTCCCCAAGTGATTTGATATTCAGGCCAGTAGTGGAGAAAAGAGCAGGAGAACAGGTTTTAACAGGTTTGAGTAAGGGTCTGAGGCTAGACAAGCTTCAGGAGCAATTATGGTCTAAGCCACGAGCTTTCAAAAAAGATGGGGCAACTGCCCAATAAGAGTGGCCTTTAAGATGGCTGACAGATTCTCCTTTGTTTGGAAAGAGTTGAAATGACAGGGCTTTGAAAAAAGCTTTTAGAAAGCCAGGCAAGAGAGTTTTTTAGTTTCTTTTTTTCACCTTTATTTGTATTATTTTTTTTTCTTTTCATGTCTCTAACCATGCCAAAATGTTATGTCAAATGAGCAAAACACATTTACTCGGCTATTCAAGATATGCAAACTAACAAATTTAAAAGTCAGCAGGAAACACAATTGACGAAACAATTTTCTTTAAAAATATGATGTGGACATTTCTGCTGAATAAATGGTTTTATTCAGCCGAACTGAATATATTTAAAGTGCATTAAAAGTTTGCTTCAATTGTTGACTTGACAAAACCACTCATACATTTAATTCATTTGGTGCATATTTTAGTACATTTGAAATAACCTGCTTATAAATTTGTCCTTAAATTCAAATGAACTCAAATTTGGTTGTTAACATAAGTCTTTCCATGTGCTAGAACAATTAATTGATGTGCTGGTTTATTGATTGATCGATTGGATAGATGTTGTAAAGCAGTAGTGAATGATACTGCGCTAGGAAATAAAAAAACAAAGGGAAAAAGTAGTGTTGTCACCTCCATTACCCCACAGCCAAAGCGAGGCCGTGGGCTGATGATCCCAAAGTTACTTTAGACTATCACTCACTGTTTTTCCTCAGAGGAGAGTGCTTATCGATTTTGTCAACAGCCAATTGATTTTTCTTTCTTTCTCTCTCTCGCGTGCTCTCTTTATCTTCCCCGTTCTGTCTCTCTCTCTTGGATCTTGCTGTGGGAAATGTGTCCTGTGGTACCAAGTATAACCCTCCTGGGAGACAGAAATGCTAGCATTTATTTTAATGTTTCTCTACTGCCAAATCAAATATGAAGTCTCCACACCATGACAATCAAAACAAAAGACGTGTTAAACTGAAGGATGTTCAGAGCAATAAAAAACTCAGGATATCAATCTTAACATCAAAATGTTATCAATGAACAAATGTACAATTATTAACAAAGATAATAAAACTGCAACAAATTCATTTCAGATTGATAGTGCATTGATTAATATATTGTAAAAAATCATCAGTTCCTGCCTTATTTGTTGGCTGTCATTATATATAATGTCTATAATACATCCATCTGTAAATAGAATTAACCATTGTATTTTCTATAACTGCACTTATATAAAACTTTTATCCCGCACTGCTATCGCACTCCTGGTTAGACCTAAACTGCATTTCGTTGCTTTGTATTTGTAGTGTGTAATGACAATAAAGTTGAATCTAATCCAATCTTATTTAATTATTTCAAAGCTTGACCAGTTTCTTTAAGTGCACAGTCATGTGAGTATGCTGAATATACAGCTGCTGAATACAAGATGTCTTTTGCGCACTGAATCTGACATAATTTATACAGTCCTTGACTCCGCATTGTCCCGAAGCAAATCAAGCACATTGAAATCTGGAGTGGGAAAATGTGCTCTTTTCTTCTGGGGAAATCTGCTTTCCTCAAAGTTGCCATTCGGTTGCCAGGTGTTTGTTGGGTTGCGCGCAGAAGCCATAATTACTGTATGAGAATCTGAATGCAGGATTCTTCCACCACATCTGTCTACCAATTATTCCCAGCAAATGTTGGTTCGGGGAGGAAGCTTCTCTGGCATCTCGGAAACTGACATTTTCGTATCTGGTGCTTGTGCTCTGTTGACGCATGCAGTTTTAGCCCTGCTGTATAGAGGCGTCGCTCTTTCTCTTGGCAGGAGGCTGTTAATCTTGTCGAAAAGCTGAGGAGCTCGATTGTCCTCCCTTGACAGCACTCGCTGGAGTTTGGAGCTGTATTTATAAAGTCAGGACTAAAAGAGGAAGTACTATTTTCAGTTACTCTAGCACAAAGTCTATCTCCGTCCTCCATGGATGTCAATTGCTCACAGATATTTAAAACAAGTATTAAGCAGCTTGGTCAATGTGCATATTTGTTTAATCTTTATTAAACAGCATTCTTTATTGTGTATTCGGTTCTGTTTATTTAGATGTCCTTAACAATCAAATAAATTCAGTGTTGTGGGGGATTGTTCTAGCAGTGTTAGGCTCTAAATGTCTTTCAAGGGTGTTTAAATGGCAAGTTGTGAATGCCAGCGGCTCCTGTTTTCAACTAAATTGGCTGATTACTCTCACTAGAGCGTTGCAGCATCTCTGTCTGAGCGAAGATCCTTAATCCTGTGAGACCGGCAGACATGAAGGTCTCTGGCAATTGATCAAAGGGCGTCAACCATTAGACTGAAACTTTTTACTTTTTGCCTGCTTCTTTTCGGAGAGACATTGAACCGTAAAGCAGAATACCTACTTGGAGTGGCTGTCTTGATAACAGAATTTTTTAGTCATGCGAGTACAGCTGTTATTTATTTAAATAGATGAAGTTTGATAAATGAACTGTTTGCCTCTTGGCAGTTTTGGTGAGATTAAAACAAACTCTGGGGTGATTAGTCTGTTCATGCGGTTCATTTGAGTTAGTGTGAACACTGCCGTCCAAATCTTGGTGTGCAGTAAATAAGATGATCAAGCTGGGACTGGATCTGCTTCCAGATGTGCTCTTTGAATAAAATATGAATACAGCATACACCCAAGACATCTGAAGGAACCAAAAACAGGATATAATGTCACAATATGTGACCATAAATTGGACAAAGTGCTTGCGATTAGGGTTGGCCGGTATGGTGTTTTGCATGGTGAGATCTGTGCGGGACAGAATTTTTTTAATCTCGCTCCTGTCTTTGTTCACCTGCTGCCTGATCCGCCCCGTTTCCTACCTGACCTGACCGTTCCCGCTAATTTTAGATCTGGTTTCCAAAATCCCACATTAAATTTGGGTACTACCAAAGAAGTCAGTTTTGTTTGCCCCTTTGTGATGAGACATGAGTGCCCAGTGACATGAGGTGTGGTTTGTGGCTGGTGAGGCACTTACTGTTTCAAAGTCAGATTTACAAACAGATCCTTTCATTATATTTGTAATCTATCGATTGTGTTTCATATATCATATCAGCATTATTTTTATACACATAGCAGGTACATATTGGGCCAAGGAAAGAATATCAAATGTATAGCCATTAAACATGCCTCCCAAAAAAAACACCCAGTTGGATGCTACAGAGTCCAGACAGCCTAAAACAAGCCACACAGCACCACGGCGGATGCATGCGCTCTCTCACTCGCTCTTGCTCTGTCTCTATCTCTCGGGAGCACTACATTGTTAGACCGCCCGCTCCCATTTAAATTATACCAGAGTTACCAACTGATACTGCATTTTATTTGTAAATTTATTCCCGCAGCGGTACAGCCGTGGGAATGCAGACCATCTAGTGTGATGTCATTACTGTTTCGCATTGCCGAATTGAAACTGTGAATGTGGGTACAGAATAATTCTGTGTGCATTATTGCTTATAATCTTAAACATTTACTTGTGGCTAACAGCCTCCCTCTGGGTCCTAATGCCTACTTGGTAACAGGACTTACTCACACCTAGTTTCTGTAAACCTTGGACTGCCAAGCAGCCTCCCGCTGGGTGCTAGTGCCTTCCACATGACAAATTTATTCAGGGGCTGCTGTTGCACTGATGATAAAGCAAAAAATGCTAGTTCTATCTAGGAACAAAGCATCAATTGGGGTCATACAATTGCAGGTCTGTGTGTGAAGAAACACACAAGCAGAAAAGATAATGCATCAGCTCAGCCAGAGTTTGAATGTATCAGCAAAATGTTTGCAGCCCTACTTTAGGTCCAAATAAAAGCAAAAGGCAAGTCTTTTTTTATTTCTTAAATTTTTAAACGTATTCATTATAAGCCCTTTTGTTTATTTTTGTAATAACTGCCTAAATAAAGTGAAATAAAAAATGTAAATGAAAAATAATATTACTCGTTAAATGAAACGGAACACTGGTTATACCACGCTCCTTTACTTGTGGTGTTGCAATATTGCAATACAATTCAAACCAGTGTAAAATGCATCTCTTTAGAGCAAACCTTCGTTTGTTAACATAATGGAGGAATTCCTGGCAAAGTTTTGACTCCTGTAGACCACATTAATCTTAATATTCACTTTTAAAAATGGCAGTGTGAATGCAATGTAGCCTCTTTTAAGTATATATTTTTCGTTTCTGGTCCTGAGTGAATAAACAAAGAGAACTACTCTACAGGTTTACACCCTTAAATTATTTCATCCGGTTGTATTTAGGTTAACTATTCTTATTTCTGTTCATTTATTTTCCTTCGGCTTAGTCCATCATGGGTCGCCACAGTGGAATTAACCGCCAACTTATCCAACATATGTTTTACGCAGCAGATGCCCTTCTAGTTGCATCTCAGTACTGGGAAACACCCATACACACTCACATTCAAACAGATATACTATGGCCAATTTAGTTTATTCAATTCACCTATAGCACATGTCTTTGGACTGTGGGGGAAACTGGAGCACCCGGAGGAAACCCACACGAACACGAGGAGAGCATGCAAACTCCACAGAAATGCCAACTGGTCCAGCGACCTTCTTGCTTTGAGGTGACAGTGCTAACCACTGAGCCTCTGTGTCGCCCCTCTTTATTATGTTAAAACAGAATGCCTACCAGATATTTAAAAAAATTGATGATTTCTCATTAAATCTACGGTTTGAGTTTTCATTCAAATCATGAAGTTTCCCCTGTGTTTTGTCTCTACAGTGCCATCATGGGCTATCGTTGCCATTGCATTCGTTGCTGTTGTACTAGTTGTCTCCTGCTGTTTCTGCATCTGCAAAAAGTGGATATTTAAGAAGAAGAACAAGAAAAAGGGCAAAGACAAGGGCAAGAATGCCATCAACATGAAGGACGTGAAGGACGGTATTAAAACCGAGGTAAAAACTTTTACTACTACTGCGGGATTAGCCTCATTCTTTAGTTGCATGAATTCAATATTTTCATAAGTATAATTGTACTAATGCATGAAGGCAGTTAAGAATATGAATAAGACAACTCAGTCTAGATCTCGTCATCTGCTGACGATGATGATGTTGTTTCACAGCTGACTTTAATTGCAGGACTGCAAACCTGGGCATGTTACAGTTCATTAAAGTATTGAGCTTTTCTGTTTTTCTTGCATTTAGCTTAATTCAGTGCTGCATATGGTTAACTGTGCTATGAAGTGGTATCAACCCAGAGAAATGACAGTAGATAATGAAAACAATAGAAGAACGGACATTAATGCAGCTCGCTTTTTCCCCCGCACACCCACAAATTATATGGAACACTGGCACTTTAACCCTAGTTAGCATGCTAATTCCATTAACAAGCTCGCAATAGTACACTTCTAACAGAATAATTGACAAAGTCAGCTTAATTCGCAGTGTAAGGACACTGGCTTTGAGACCATGCCAAGACCACTCAGATTCCAAATTAGAGACATTGATTTTCGAGCACAAAGCACAGTGAAGAGGAACAGACACAGATAATTAGCAACACTCTTTTAAAAAAACAGTGTGCCATTCCAGAGTGTCACAGTTCATCAGCATCAAACCAAATCTGAACACTTGCTGGTGGAAAAAAAACTGATATACAGCAGTCGCAATATGATGTTCTAGAGACAAAGGAAATAGTTATACGCTTTGAAATAAAGACTCATATTTTGCAACACAACCCTGCTGAATAAAATAGCTTCAACATAACCTAAGGCTATATTTAGCTGGTCTCCTGGCCTAGCCAACCTCGTTAGGCTTGTCTCTTTAATTTTGTTTAACCCCTGTGCAGTCATATGGACATTTTTTTGTCTTTTTCCATTTCATTTTTTGTAATAATTTTGACTGTGTTAATACATACAATGTATATTTGTTGGCTAAATATGTATTTTATTGAAATTGTAACATGCCAGAGTCAAAAGCTTTCATAAATCTATTTTACACTCAAAAATAGTTCCTCTCAGGACCTTCAGGCCAAAAACATTCCCATTGAAAAGCATTAAAACTGCAATATTTCATCCTAGTCATACATTTTATTTACAGGATGCCAATTTGGTTGCAAATTCTAATCCTAACTTGTTTAAATCAGTGTTTCTCAACTATGTTCCTGGAGGCCCACCAACACTGCATGTTTTGGATGTCTCCTTTGTCTGTTACACCCATTACAGATCTTTCAGTCTCTGCTGTAGAGCTAATCTGAATCAGGTGTGGTTAAGGAGACCTGGAAAATGTGCAGAGGTGGTGATCCTCCAGGAACATGGTTGAGAAAACAATGGTTTAAATGAACGCACAGGAGTTAGAGGAGTTTGGGTGATTTGTCAGGTGGTTAAACAACTGTTGGTTGGGAGAGCAGCTAACTATTATTAAGCTAACAAACCTGTTCATTTTAGTAGGGAATCAGCCACATATAGATTCCAATACATGTGCTTGTTGGCTATATAAGAGAGGTCAGTGAGTCATCATGCCTTTATTTAGCCATTTAGCACAGATATTAGCGCAATACACAACAATCAGACCGATATGACACAATGCAATGTCCTGCCCAACACAATTATTTGTTGTACTGTCAGCAGAAGGAGCTTTGAGCTTCACAGCAGTCATTTCTCCTGGTGTGCCCAGACTCATGTCGCCTTTGTGTGTGGTTGTTTTAATTTGTGTCTCTTCCTTCCATGTCCTCCTTATCTATGTTTTGTCTGATGACTTTGCGGGATTGCCACTGGCGGTAGGTTCCCAATTGCTGTTGGATCTTCTATAGCCTGCTGCAATGATTTTAATAGCCTCTTGACAAAAGGTTTACTCTAGTAGAGTAAAATATATGTAACTATGCATACAGTACATGTATATCTACAATATATATGTGTGTAAGTCTACATATACACATATATATGAAGAGAGAAAATGCACTTGGTATGGCAAGGTTGAACCACATTGATTTCTTTTATAAACACACTTGTAATTTGAGATCTAAAGTTGAAAATGGAAATTGCTCAAGAGAAATTACCAATTAAAAAAAACAACAAATGGCTGAGAAAGACTGTCAACGTGCGGTCTGCTTAACTGCTGGTGATAGGTTCCACTTGTTTGACTGCCCTTGGCCAAATTATCAGTACTCATCTGGTTCACTTCAACTTCAAATTGAAAAATGTCCTGAAGGAGGACAGCACCAACCTCATTAGCAGGACAAATTTGTTCAAGAAGCAATTTTCAGACACAATGACCAGACTGATCGTTAATTGGCTGACATGTTTTTGAAACATCATCTTTGCAAGTCAGATGGAAAGGATTATCATTAAAGGACACTCAAAGCTGCAAAAACAAAGTCCAAAAAATGACTCCCTCTCATGTTGTTTAAAAGCCATGTGACTTTCATTTCTTTAATTGAACGGAAATATTTTGATATCTAGCAGAATCCAAAGCTGTTGTTTTCTGTAAAATGAAAGTAAATGCTGATAATATGTTTTAACTCTTGTTTTAGGTCTAGAATTTATGTATAACTTTCATGTTGTGAATCAAATTGATCTGCAGTGTACAATAATCATCATAAATCACATGAATATCATTCAAATACCAGGTTATAGCAGTAAACATCCAAAATTAATAATTCACAAATTTACTTCAGTAGTTATTTCCCAAAAAAAAAGTAATTAAAAACCCTTTTAAATATTGTATATTGTTAAAAGGAAAACATTGAAAAAGTTTGAATGGATTAAGCATGCTGCTAGTGTTTCTTCTTTTTTAAGGTCTGTGAAGCCACTTAATCATCAAATTAGTCTGTCAGGTTGACCGATGAAAATCACGAATTTCATTGAAATTGGCTACACTATGAAATATCAAAACTCAGTAAGCATGGGGAGAAGTCACAAAATATATATTTTAAAAAGCTGTTATTTTAGACAACTTAAAAATCAAAATGGGTCAGACTGACCTGGAAAATAAGTAATAAGAAATGAGATTTAAAAGCTTTCAAAGCATTAATTTTAGTGAATGGCAACTTCATCGGTACATCATTCTTTAAAATGTCATATGGACCACTATTTGGTATTGGGCTTACCAGTTATTATTTCCCATTCACTTTCATTATATGGAAAAAGAACAGCCCAGCATCTCCTGCTAAACAAGTCCTGCTAAACATCTGTATTTGCTTTGTACTTAAGTAAAAAAAAAAAAGTAATACATATTTCAAACAATAACATGAGTGCGAATAATTGATTTCTGGGTCACCCAACCTCAAAAGCTTGTTAAACTGAAAAGCATCAACGAGAATAGTCTGGTCTTCAGAAGTCAAGAAATAGGTCGAGAAGACAGTCATGAAATCAATTTGGTTCAGCCTTTTGCTTTCACACTTGTAGCCCGACAACTAATAAGACAGGCCTGGAACACATTATGATCCCTCCCACCAATACCTTCTGCTGGCATGATGCTTATAGCTTCCATAAGCGTGGTGATTATCACCAATTACTAAGGGTCATGACAACTGTGCCACTGTGTGTGGAAGATCACGTCACAGAGAATGAGGGTCATTAAACGAGCACTCTTCTTGAGAACGTGAATGCCCTGCATGCTTTACCGATGAGCGAGACTGCCCTTTCTGAAGGCAACTGTTTCACAGTGAATGAACTGAGCGCTGAGTTTGCCTCGACAATCGCATGACAACAAACCTCCCTCAACATCCCCTTAACACTCTCACTGTTTTAGACATTTAGGCTATAGCAAGGGAGCTAATGGCTCACCATCCACATTTCCCCACTGATTTGTTGATGCCAGAGATAGTTCTGCCTGAAATAACATAGAGGAAAATGTATTGTACAATGTATTTCTTAAGAACATCTGTCTGCTCATCTTTCCTAGGGTTGGGCGGTATGACCGATTGTAGGAGTTTTTTTTATTATCATTATGGCCATATTAGTATATTTTACACAATGTTGATTTTTTTCTAAAAATGCCTTTAATAGCATTTCATTGTTTATTTGTTTTTATTTATTTATTTATTTATTTTGATGGATGTGTCATGCATTAAGAAGATTAGGATTAATTAGAAGGTTAATTATATGGAAGATTATTCACAACAAATGATCCGGAAGCCTCCCATCTGTGCAGAAATGGTATCTTATGAGTTGAACTGTTGTAAAATAATACACATAATGCAACATACATAATGTGTGCGTGTGTATTTTATTTAATAGTAATTTTAAAAATAGTACATTTTTTTTAAATATGTATAGTGATTAATATTACTATGATATTAATAGTTATATATTATTTCAATAATAATAATTAAGTTAAACATCAATAATGCAGTAGTAAAGCATTTTGTGAAGTTACATACTTAAAGTGACCACTGGTCTCCAATTCTCTGTGATGATTCCAAAGTGAAACGTGTTACAAGTATGACTGGATGAGACTCATTTAAAGCCATTTTAATATATTAATATATAGAACCATATGCACAGCCGATATGTATTATCATACCGTCC
This sequence comes from Danio rerio, assembly GCF_052040795.2. Taxonomy (NCBI): domain Eukaryota; kingdom Metazoa; phylum Chordata; class Actinopteri; order Cypriniformes; family Danionidae; genus Danio; species Danio rerio. The sequence continues at coordinate 21,850,560 of NC_141024.2, forward strand.
AGCCCTAGCCTTGCCCTCCCACCAACCTAAATTGCTTGCACTCATTCAATTCATCTTCTTGCAACTCTTTCCACGAAAGCACTCTAAAGAAGAGAAGGGGTTTACAACCCAAATCCAGTGCATCACTGAGCATGTCATGGTCTTAATCGCTGTGGTGTTTTAGTGCTTGCTCCCCCCCTGATAGAGGTGCGGTTGAAGAGCAGGCTGGTCCAGGGCGGGCCCGGCGCTCTGGCGAGGGCAATCGGGCAGCGCCAGCGTTGGGCCGAAAGGACTGACTGTTAGTGGGTGTCTCCTTCAGGCCTTGAAGGATGAGGATGATGCAGAAACAGGGCTGACGGATACAGAGAAAGAGGTGGAGCCTAAGGAAGAGGAGAAACTTGGCAAATTACAGTACTCCATGGATTACAATTTCACAGAGAATACGGTAAGGGGCTGTCTCCGAATCACTGTCACTGTGTGTGGTGTTTAGTGAGGTCTTCTTCGTAAGTACTGCGTGCATGTCTGTCACATTGTAACCAGCTCCACTTAAATAACGTCCATTCCTCTGAGGTTATGCAGTGTGTCACTTTTACATAATTGAATGTGCACTATAAGCTGTGCGCTGTAAAAAAAAAAATACAAACTGAAAACGGGAAGATAAAGAGAACTTTGACAATATGAATCGCTTTTATTGCTGTGCTCTATTATTAAGTGCTATCTCTGAGAGCCAGAGGTGTTCAGACTTAAGAAATAATGCCCGTCATTCTGTAAACACACCAAACGCAGGGAAAGTCAAGGGCACATCACAGCAGTTGGATTTGAGTTTGAATCAGCTTTCTTCCATACTAAACGCTAAGCTGAAATTCATTGCAAGCCTCTTACGTGCGGTTGAGCTTGAAAGCCGAGTGACTTCCAAAATGGTTGCACTTCCTTTTGTCAGATACTGGGTGACAGATAATTGAAGCCGTGCATAGTCTCACGCCGAGACAAGCAGGGGAAAAAAGCAACAAACCTGAAAGAGCCAGATTATCCGCCATCAAACACACACAAATTACAGCTTTTATAAGCACTGCTACTACAGGAGCCTTTTCATTGTATGCTGTCAATGTATGAGTAGCTCTGAAGTGACAGAATGACTGCAAATGACTGGTAATGTGTTCGATTTATGGTATAAGAACAAAAATGAGATGTTCAAGATACTGCATTTGTTCTATTCCTTTACCATGTAACAAAATGTTTCAAAGGCGTAGTTACTGAAGTCTTCGTTGGATTTAAAAGTAGAATGTGAAGGGAAAATGTAGCATGAACAAAAGAGCAAATTCACGAAACAGTTGGTTTAATTTTGTGGGGGTTATTTTGGCAGGAAAAATCTGCATGCTAACCACCTGCCACCTCATTTTACCAGGCGCTCGAGTGCTAAAACAGCTTTCTACCATTTTATAACACAGCACTATTAAAGTCTGGGAAAGCTAAAACATCAAAGACAGCATGAGGAAATAGATGAAGCCATCAGCAGGCACATTTTATTCTTAGTGAATTCCCTTCACAGAGTTTTTTTCTTCTACTCATTTTCCACCTTCATCGTTAAAGCTGGAGATGCTAAGAAAAATCCACATCAGTCTGACCCAGATTCAATCCACAAGACCCACACACACACACTCTCATGTATCTCCACCCTCCGTGCCAGCAGAAAATCTGCGTGCTTTAAATCAAGCCGAGTATTGCTTCAGGGAGACTGAGGTCTGGGAGATTTTCTATAACTTTTGCCCTTTCCGAAGGGGAAAGGTTCCTCGAGCTCAACTAAACTCTGGGCTTGTTTAAAGGTAATCTGGACCTTTCTAACCCTGCTGAGCAAGCCAGAGGGTAAAAATAGAAAAGTACAAAACATTGCTGTCACAAAGCCACACAACACAGTATCTCAGAATCCATGGCGGCTCCTAGGGGAGACGGAGCGACGGGGTGCAGATAAGGGCGATGTTATTAATGAGGATAGAAAAAGAGGTGTGGATTGAACCGCGAATCCATACACATTCGCTGAGGTGAATCATTGAGATCACAGCCTGTTTTCTAACGCATTCCAAGTATTTTAAGGACAGAACCCCCTTACAGTTTGTGCCGAATAACAAACCACCCTAAAAAAATAGTTTTCACTGAAAAACATTGCAGCAGTAATTTAAGATGACAGCTCAAAGCCTTCAGATGAGAGATTGCGAGCACTGCACCCACCGAGGTGAAGTCATACGGCTGAATCTTCCTCCAGCGTCTGATTCTTCAAACTGTGTGGAGTTTTTGTAGCCTGCAGAGCGATTGAAGGTTATTATGGCCAAAGTCTCATCAGGCCCGGATAGTCCTTCACCCCCCATCTATGTCCAAAACATCCAGAGACAGATCTACCCTGACTCATAGTGCTACTGTCGTCTTCAGCTATTCAATCTAACTCACAGCTAGGGGCTTGTTTTTACACAAGCCTTGGTGATGTAGATGCATCTCAAACTTCCATCTAGACTGACAACAGTGATGCTGAGAAATAAATAGCTAAATGGGGCCAAATGTGAGGTTGCATTACCAAAATCTAGTTTTCAAAATCATTTTCTGTTGTCAGAAGTGTAATGGTGTATGAAGCACAGCCCACACAGAAGTCAGTTTTTAAACAGGCAGCTGTTTGTTTTTAAATGTGGCAAATCGATGTGAATAACTTGAACCTGTAGCAAAATCCTTGGAGAAATCACTGGCACTGTGAATTTGTAACCTGTATTTTATCGGCCAATAAATAAATAAATAGGTGAACAGTGGTAAATGGATAATTGATACTTTAGGTCAACATGAATTCAGCAGTATCCATTTAAGTTTGACATCACATGTCACTGTTTGCAGGTCCAAATGCTCAAGAGCAAACATGTTTAAAGAATGTATAGAGGATGCTGTAGCATTACCAATAACTGTGATCTTAACATATATCTAAAGAAATACTAAAAGATTTGTGACATTGTGAGTTTTTTAATACACCATAACATAACAAATGGTTTGCGCATAAATACCTTTTTCCAAAGTAACATATAAGTATCAAACATTGCATTCAGGGGCTTTTATCAGTTGATGTGCCTCATGCAAACCAAACTACAGTAGCAACCGTCTAATGCTTTACTCCTTATAGAAATAACAGCAATTTTAAAGATTATTTTTAAAGAAGTTTTATTATTGAGTTATGCTGAGGTGTTTTATAGGTTGAACTTGACCTTTACAGTTAATTGGAAATGCCAAGTGATTTCCTTTTGTCATATTGAGGTTACCTATTGCTAACCTGTCGGAATCTGACTCTGGAGTCACAATCTAGCATACATCTAAAAGTATGCACTGACATCAGACTATATTCAAATTGTATTATCCAGTTCTCACAATAATAATAGTTGTATTTTAGCATGACTAACTAGAGTAAGGGGAGTATTGAATACAACTCTTGTTTTATCATTCATTTTCATGGTAAGGTATTAACGGAGCAATGGGCATTATTTGTGGACCATTTTTCCTTCTTTCCTTTTTGATTGTGTGTTCAAACAGTGTTTAAGTTAAAGTTGTGCTCCTCTGTCTTTGAGTCTAAAGTTATTTTTCTTTGAAGTTGGCAATGTGAAGCAGTAATACTGCCAGACCTGAAACCCACCACCATTTAATAAGAAAAATCAGACGCTTCTACAGCATGACAGGATATTAAAATCGTATTAGTCTCCTTGTCAAAAGACCAATCACAGGTTTCTCTGATGACCACCATCCAAACCAGGAGCACTGGCAAAGCTTGTTTCTGGCTACAGTCTTTGCTATGACAGCACAAAAGAAGTGTGACAGCTGGTCAGAGTGAGAGAGAGAAAAGGTGAGAGCAGAGCGAGAGACAGAGATCTCTACGCCCGACTGCCTGTGTAGACACAGAGACGGGGCGTTTTATGGGAAGCTGATGGGAGCTTGATTGACTGACTCTAGGACCCATGAGGCCATGCAAGGGATATGGTGACTGGCAGGTCAATCAGGACCTCAGCCCAGATGGCCGGCCAATCAATTATCAGAGCTGATGGGGAGATAGGATTAGGAGCGCCACGCTTGACATGGCCTGACCCCATCCTTAATGCTGGGACTGTTTAGAGTGTAATGCAGCCCAGGCCTGAAGGACGCATCTCAGCATCATAACTATACCTCACCTCTTGGTGGCTTCTCATTTAAATAAGCAGAAGATTTCGAGGAAGACGGATAGCAGATATCTTCATAAAAACTTGGGCCACAGTACTATGATTGCCAGAACATTAAAATGAAATAGCAGAGACATCTACAGAATGGTGGTGGAATGATGGTTTAGACTAAAGGCAAAGTTTTTTCAAGGTCTTACTAATATTCTTTTTGACACTTCGTAGCTCATAGTGGGGATCATCCAAGCAGCAGAACTGCCCGCCATGGATATGGGTGGTACTTCTGACCCATACGTGAAGGTCTACCTTCTTCCAGATAAGAAGAAGAAATTTGAGACCAAGGTCCACCGGAAGACGTTGAATCCTGTTTTCAATGAGCAGTTCACCTTTAAGGTAGGTCACAATTACTTGATCAGGCATTGAACGCTCCTATTATAACAAGTGATTTCACGCCCCACTCATAGAGCAAATCAAGTTATTTCTGACTACTTCTGCCAGATTAGCAAGACATTAAATGGCATTGTTGTGCACGATGCATCGCTCTAATTATATGCAGATGGACTCCTGCAGGTGTCCGTCAGCCACAAAGTGGCATAATTTCTATTTTGAATGTTCAGTGGAGCTTTTTGATTTGTTTTTATGAGACATCATGCAGCTAGAAAGACCTTTTTTTGTGTAATTACCTCAGTCAGACCTTTAGACTTCTATTAAATTGCCAAGTGAAGTGTTGAATTCTTAAAATAATTGCAAAAAGAAAACTGAACTAACCAAGGGGGGTAGAGGAATGTTTTCCTGTTTGGCTCTTGTTTAGCCTAGCACAATTTCAACTATGACAAGGTACTGTACCTTGAGAATCCACACGCCACCATCTAGAGAGATAGCCACAAAGCTCTGACATGCAATCACAAGTGCCTTCATTATTGAAATGAAGAGACTAGAGAGCTGGTGTGTGTGATAGCGTCAAGGACAAAATAGCAACCCTTGGTTCTTATCTCTTTCCCGGCCAATCAAGCAGTTTGTCGCCATGTTGGAACAAGTCCTTCGGGATAATGAGTTTTGTCTGAAAAACAGCTCAATTGGCGGCAATCAAGAATCAAATCTCTCCCTCTCTTTCTCTTTGTCTTGCACACAAGCAGTTGTCCTATATTTTCATCCCAACATTTTGGCGGGAGATAAGTGCCGTAACTAGAATAGAGAGATTACACTGGTAGGTGTGCAAGCAATTATTTTCACCACTCATATTGCAGGTTCCCTACACTGAGCTCGGAGGGAAGACTTTGGTGATGACAGTATACGACTTTGACCGCTTCTCCAAACACGATGCCATCGGAGATGTGAAGGTGCCCATGAATAAAGTCGACTTTAGTCATGTGACTGAGGAGTGGAGGGACCTCCAGAGCGCTGAAAAAGAAGAGGTACGTAAAAGAAGCTGACGTACGCATTGGTAGCGTGATTAAATATTAGCTTTTAAGTGAATGTTCCTGCTTTATTGCCTGACCTTCTTGAGCAAGTGAAAGGTTTAAAGTTTTCCAGTTCCACTTTCGCCAGTAGTAATGCTTCACAATAGCACAAACAATTCATATCAATCCCAAATGTTAAGTCATATAATGTAAAGGTTGTACACAACCAGAGTAAATATCATTAAGCAGGAACTTCACGGAAACTCACCCACTGTAAAGGTGCAAGACTTGAGGGCTATCCGTCTTCAATGGAAATGTCAGTTAATCAGCTGGGCCGTGCCGTTGTTTTATTAATAAAAAGTGTGACTTTCCATGCAGTGGTTGGGGAGATTCAATTTTCATGGTAAATGTCATGGAATATAGCATTTAAGCCGTGGTTTCTATGGGAACCTTGTTTTTGTGCCACGGTTCCTTGGTGTAAAGGTTAATTATGACGCTGTCGAAAGCCTGCTGAGGGCAGAGAGTTGAAGGCTATCTACATACATTGAAGGTTGCACTTTGAGTTTGTGTTGATGTAATACTCCATGTCCGATGAACTAGCAGAGCACTTCAAGCGATGCTTGAGAAAGCAGAAGCGTATTGACTTTTACCGAAGGATCTGTAGAGTGGTGTCCTGAGGGTGACACTTTAAGTGCCTGTACGAAAAAAAAAAAATGAAAATCGACTGCAAAATGTTGTATCTCCTCACAATTCCATTCACTTGGGTTCTCGTTTCTCTTTATTCCCACTGTTTCTTTCAGAGGGAATATTGTTTCCTGTAAATACTTAAGTGATTTTATATTGTAGTTCGAGTCAGCAGTCAATTCAAATTGTTTACCTTGTAGGGTTCATTTAATTAAGCAAAGACGTTTTATTTTTCTGTTCTGATGACCTTTTAATTGACAGAAAATTGATTGTGTGGAAAATAGCATCAGCCAGTTGAAAGGAAAATGATGTAACCTTTTCCCCCTTCCTGCTGTTTTCTATATGTCACACATGTTTGTGTCCATGTTTATGAGAATAGCTCCTGAAATATTAATGGATTGTGTTTACACGTAAACGAAATTTCACAGTGTAGCTACATTTGTGTGAAAGACATCAAACGCTGCGTTCCTCATTTCAATTTCTCTTCTTCTTAACAAAGTAAAAAAAAAAGTAGTAATATTTATGTCTCTTGTGGGCTAGCTAAATTATTTTAGCTTCAGATGATTCATTCTTGATTTTTGTTGCTGAGAATTATTAATACTTATTAGAAAATTCTTTCACATCCAAACTTGAGCAGCTTTTCGAGTTCATATTTTCTGTATACTTTGACAATGATGTCCCTGTCTGAACTTTTGTCTATCACTCGCAGCAAGAGAAGCTGGGCGACATCTGTTTCTCTCTGCGGTATGTGCCAACTGCTGGCAAACTGACCGTGGTCGTTCTGGAGGCCAAGAACCTGAAGAAGATGGATGTCGGTGGCCTGTCAGGTGAGTAAAGCTGTCAGCTGGACCCTGGCACAAAGGTTGTGCCATTATGCAATGTTTTAGAGAATGTCTCTAGTCATGGTAGTGCATTTGTGTGTCTTAAAATACAATGAAATCCAAACGATTTCTGTTTTATTAACCCTATAAAGCCATACATATAATAGTAAGAAATCTAAACATATGCGACAATAACTAAAGAGAAAGAAGGCATTAGGCTTTTGGGACCCATTAAAGTATGATATATTGACTGGAGTACAAACTTGTGGAGAAAGAGAGAGAGAAGAAACAGGACCACATTATTCACTGGACCAAAGTGATCAAAATATGTGGTTTATTGCCGATCTAAAGTCAGTAATATATTATAACAGTATTTCAGTGTACAGTAGTCTATCATTTGTCTATTTTCCAATAATGTGTTATTATCGGTGCTCTTGAAATATTTAGATTGATTAAATGATGGTCAGATGATTAAACAGGGTTCATGCGGACATGGAATACCTGGAAAAAACATGGAATTTTGACATTGCATTTTCCACGACTGGAAAAGTTTTGGAAAAACAGAAAACCCAAAAGGTTTTAGAGAAGTCATGGAAATTACATTTATATTAGTCATTTAGCAGATGTTTTTGTCCAAAGCGATTTACGCTGCGGTCACACTAGAGCTTGTAATTGCGAAATTCTGTCATACGGTGATGTGGTATTATACAATATGATTAGACGTTAATAAAAGTGAGCGATTGCTCCATATTTTAAATTATCTTTCATTGGTCTATCGAAATCACATGATGTGATTTTGCAGGTAAGAATTCTCCAAGTTTGAACTTTTTAATCCAGTGAAATGCGAAACACGTGCTTGCGTTTCTGGTCTGCCACATTCGTGTGCCTATGAATTCACTTTCGTCTAAGAATAACACTTTCGTCTATGTGCAGCGTGATCGCAGCTTTACAATAGAAGTAGTTTTACCTACTATTACTACTTTAACAAACTATTATCATCTGAAATTAGTTTTACAAATATCTATATACTGCAAATACTGGTGGTGAGTTGTTTTTACATCTCTTCCTGGCCAAAAACATGGTCTCACATAATTAGTGCTGTGTAAGCATCATCTATTTTACATAGATATAAAAATAAATTGAAACTAAAGAGATTGTTGAGTGTTATATGATATACTGTAATAAATTTATACGTTTGTTGTTTTTCTTATGATTTACCTTGTATATAACAACATGAAACATTAGGTCCTAAAAATTGACTCAAGTCCTGGAAAAATTGAATTTTTGTAGTAATGAAATGTGCATGAACCCTGTTAAAGCTCTGTAGTTTGTAGTTGAGTGGTGGTTATTTATGGACAGACTTTTTATCTGATCAGTGTTTCACAGTAAAATATGTGTACATTATTATGATTTTGAAATGTATAATGAGAAAACAAGTTTAAACTATTAATCTAAATGCCTTTCTGCAAAGTTTAAATTATTATGATCATTTAAATAAGATACAGGGCTTAAGAGGTTTCTGATTTTATAATGCACATAAACATTCTTCAAAATTTACTGTACAACAAAAACATAAAAGCATAGCATACAACATATTTGCATCTAGTGTTTCCCATATTACATCATCTCCATCATTAAACATGCTCTTTTCATCCCCTCTCCATTTAAAAACTCTGTCATTTTTGTCATCGTAGGACGAGGTTGTCTGCATTTAAAAGCAAAGTCACTTTTAGTATATCTTTTACTTTTAAAATCATGTAATGCGTACACAGTTATTCAAAGCTACAAATCCCAACGGCACTGAAATGTGGCTTAAAATGATCCAGCACTTCCCGAACCTGCGGCTGCGCTTTATCAGCTGAAGTAATATTCAGCTCTGGTGAATACATGAATACATTTGCGCTGAGTAAATTTACAGCTCGGCATTCAGAAATCAGTCCTCATCTGTGCCGTAACCACTTATGAAAAACAGCCTTCAGTCTCGTCCATCCCTCCCTCCCTTCCCACCCTCTCGCCAGTTCCCTCGCACCTGGTTCATTTCGGCCTGCTGTCAGAGAAGCGGACAGGCCATCAGTAGCAGAAACACCTGCTGAGAACCAAGAGGCCTGACATTTACTTCTCATCATTCAGACAGAGAGGAGAACAGCGATTAGCAGCACAGCAACTTTCTCATTCTCTCCTCGCTCCATTAGAAATACAGATTAAGGCAAGACATTACAGGAAAAAAGTTTTTTTTCATGCACATGTCAGTTTTGAGATTTTGTGCATTTTGGCTTGTAAAGAAAGCATCTAAAATACACTTTAAGTGTTTCTTTTGCAACACTTGATCAATTTGTGTGTATAGATTTCAATAATAGAGCACATTTTTAAATCAGTTTTTCTCAAAAAAGAGTTTTAAAAAAGAAAGAAAAGAAACTTTTGAGTCAAATTTGTCAAAAAAAAAAAAAAAACTTTTTAACTTGACTTGATCCAGAGTTCAGATTTTTTTATTTGCTTCAAATCTATGCAAATAAGCACATATTCAATTAAATAATGTATAATTAGCAAATTTAAATAACATTTTAAAACACTTGTAATAAAAAAATAAGTTGGGAAAAAATACTCTGGTGATAACTATTAGATACATTTTTGGTCACACTTCATTTTGAGGACTAGCTTTTGCCTTTAATCAACTACATTATAACTGTTGCCTCAATAAGCGTCTAATTTCCTGCTTATTTATGGTTAGTAAAGTAGCTATTAATGTGTAAAAAGTCTGATGTAATGTAACCTAGTGTTTCCTGTAGGATTTTTTCCAGCTGTGGCAGATCTACCAACTACCTATGGCGTTATTTTAATGACAAATGTCGTGAGCGCAGTGTTACAAGTCGAGAGCACATTTATGTAATACGAGCGTGCAAATCTGTTTGTGCACAAAACTTCTTGCATGTCCCCTCAAATACACGCTGCTCAAGTGCAGATTTCCTTGTGCGCTCTTAAATAAGCACTGTTAAAGTTGCTGGGAGTATTTATGAATGCCTCCAATCGACCTACAGAGCAGCATTGATGCGTCATGTAGTAAAGTGAAACGGCTATAAGCTCCAGCAAGATAAAGTTATTGTATGCAGAGCCATAGACCTTTATCTATAAAATATAATTATGGAAACTGTGTTCATCTTGACCTAAAGAAATCTACGTCATGTTTGCTGGCCTCACACATCACGCACCTGTCAATCCAACACAATTTAGTACGATTTGCTCATCACCCAATGACGGTTGGGGTTAAGAGTGGGGTTGGGTGCCATGCCTTCTTTTTAAAATCATACATTTTCATACGACTTAAACTGTCAAAACGTAAAATACTTGCGTTTCCTCGTGAGATCAGGCTGGTCAGTCAGTCTGTCAGACCATCAGTCAGCATGTCACCTTAAAGGGTTAAATAAATAACGCACAGCACTACTATGATTACAGAAAAGTTTGTACTGTTAAAATTTACTTACCTTTTAATAAGTTTTGGTGCGATTATAACCTTCTATTTAAAAAAAAACAATGACAACGACTGAATGTTTTGAATGAGCAGCTGTAATGTAGCCTTGGTTGGATAAGTTTTGGAGTGGCGCCCTGTCATGAAAGAATGAAGGTCGCGGAAACCATGTAACCTGTGTTGAATGGGGTTTATTGAATGTATTATATTTGTATTATTCTGAATTGTTTTGCCATGAAGACACTTAGTGAAACGGACATGGCATGAAAGGATTAGTTCTCCCAAAAATGATAATTATGTTAATAATCTGTGTCCCCTGAGACCTTAACATATTAAAGTTAAAAATTAAGAAGAAAAATTTTAGATTTTTAAGAAATTAAAACATTAGGAATCCATATACAGAAATCATTCAGAGATGTTCAAAGCACAGAAAAAGATCCAAAAACATTGCTGTTCAACTGTTTTGACAATGTTTTTTGGTTCCCTTTTCTGGACTTTAAATGTCTCGAGGTCATTGCTGTGAAAGAACTCTCAGATTTCATCTAAAATATCTTAAGTTGTGTTTTGAAGATGAGCAAAGATATTTCAGGGGATTGAAATGAAGTGAGGGTGAGTAATACATTTCAGACATTTCATTTTAGGATGAACTAACCTTTTAAATGAAATATACGATGCTATACAATATGTATTTATTAGGTTTAGGTAAGGGGTAGAGTTAAGAAATCTAGTTAGTATGCACTTTTTAAGTACTATAAGTAGCTACAGTAGTTGCAAGTAAGAATCGGTCCCCAAGCTAAAGTGTTATCTTTTTCCCTTTTATTCACCTGCAGTATCTTGCCTTAATGCCAGTTATAATCTGACATTTTGAAAGGGACACCAACATTCTGCTGAAATTAACACAGTTAACACCTCTATTTAGGGTTGGCATTTGGCAGACTATAGATTTCACGATGTGATAACTACAACCCCCAAACCTCCTTTTGCGTTTCATCGTCAGGCTTGCTGAATTGGTTGTTTGCCAGATCAATCAAACCCTCAGTGAAAATTGTGCAGTTAAGGGTGCTTTCACCATCAATTACTGGGATTTTGCCAGACTCTGACAGTCTGTATTGTGATATAAACCGATTTGACAAAGCGCTCCGTGTTCCCACTAATTTTACTTGGAAAACTGCATTCTCTCTCACTCTCAGTTTTTCTTCCAAGTTGGTGAAAATGGCTCAGATTTAATTGTTGTTACAGGGGGAGTCATTCTCCCGAAGGAATCACTTGCGAGCATGTCCAAAGAGCTGTCACATGATTAGAAACAATAGGCCCGCATGGATCATGCCAATAATTAGTGACTGTTTCCATTGTGATTCAGCTACAGGGAGGACGACTCATCAGAACACTATAATTTATCCTTTTCTCCTTTCAAACCCTGTT